>NW_026592732.1:1296104-1308159 GCF_907164565.1 Psammomys obesus | reverse complement strand
GAAGGAAGGAAGGAAGGAAGGAAGGAAGGAAGGAAGGAAGGAAGGAAAGAAAATATTGTGGGGGCTAGAGAGATAGCTCAACACTTCAGAGTTCCTACTGCTCTTGCAGGAGACCAGATTTCAATTCCCAGCTCCCAGGCAGCAGCTAACAACTGCTGGTAACTCGAGCCCCAAAAGATCTGACATACTTACACGTACATACTCACAGACAGACAGACACATTTAAAATTAAAAATGGGCCGAGCAGTGGTGGCTGGCACACCTCTTTAATCCAGAACTCAGGAGGCAGAGGCAGGCAGACCACTGAGGTCAAGGCCAGCCTGGTCTACAGAGCATGTTCCAGGACAGCCAGGGCTACACAGAGAAACCCTGCCTCACCTTCCTACAAAAAAGACAAAAACAAAAACAGCTAGGTGAGGTGGTATGTGCCTTTAATGAAATGTTGGCAAAGGGTGATGTTCCTGTGTATTAACTGCGCTCACTGGCTCCCCTCAAATTGTTAGCCATCCTCTACTTTAGACAAAATGTTGCTCCTCATATCTGCAAACATTAAATGCATCTGCTAGACCTGGTAGCTCACCCCTGCAATCCTGGCTGGGGCAGGAGGGTGGCCATGTTTGAAAGCTGGACTAGAAAGTGAGACCCTGTTTCAAACAACAAACTCCTGCAGTTACACTGAATAAGGATAAGCTTGTACTGTGGTTAGCCCCTAAATACGCTGGGGGTCTCAATGAGGGTCCTGTGAGCCAGGAAGACCACTGCAAGCAAGTTCCAGGCCAGCAGAGGCTACACAGCGAGACTATTTCTAAACAGCACACAACACCTATATTTGTTGTTGTTAGTGTAAGGCCTATTTACCGGCCACTGCCAATAGAGGGTACACACATGTCCTACAAAGGGGGTATCATTCCATTGTGCACATGCTCAGCAGCTACACGGTACAGTCTGTTGTAGAAGGGCACAGATAACTCCCAAGTTCAAGGAAACATCTACTAAGGCAGATTCTCTAATCACCTCTATAAAACCTTCTCCCCTTCCAATGCCTGGTGGGACTCCATTTCCCAGGATACCGAGTGGGCTTTCAGCTAGACTTTGTGCTTCGGGCCTGTCACCTCAGCATTTGGGTAGCTGAGGTAGGAGGATGAAGGTTCAAGGACTTGGGCCAGTGAGACAGCTCAGAGGGTGAAGGTGTGTACCGTGAAGCTGAGTTTGATCCCCAGGACCCACATGCATGGTAGAAGAACTGACTCCCCAGGTTGTTCTCTGACCCCCCATATGCACCTTGTCATGTACACACCTTTCTGCTTCGCCCCCACCACAGGAGGTTTTATTAACGGAGGGGAGGGGTCACAGCGACAGCCTTTGGGTGAGGCAGGAGAGAGCTGTACACACCTTTCTAAGCCCCATAAAATTAATAAGTCAACATAATAAAAATGCGCTAGGCCAGGGCTGGAGAGAGAGCTCTGTGGTTAAAAGTACTGGCTACACTTCCAAAGGACCCAGGTTCAATTTCCAGCTCCCACATGGCAGCTCACAACTGTCTGTAACTCCAGTTCCAGGGGATCCAACACCATCACATAGACCTACATCAAGGCAAACACCAATACACATTAGATAAATAGACAGTTTACATAGCAAGTTCAATCCAGCCTGGCAGCTTAGTGAGAACCTGCCTTGAAGTAATGGTCTAGAGGTGTGGCTCAAAAAGAGGGCATTTTATCACAGCACTCGGAAGGCAGAGGTCGGCAGATCTCTGTGGGTTCAAGGCCAGGCTGGTCTACAAAGTGAGTGTCAGGACGAGAGCTACATAATAGAAAACCCCTGCCTCAAAGAACAAAACAAAAAGAAAAACATCTCCGGGAGTGCTCCCGGGGGCTCAGCAACCACCATAAAGAAAGCAGCAACTACAGCGAGACTATGCAAGCCTGTAAGTGGCTGCGTCTTAGCCACAAGGACCTTCTCTGGGCACACAGGTCCTGAGGCCTCTGTGGGTGCAGCCCCCACCTATGCAGTGATGTGCTATCCCTGGTCACTGCTCTCTCTCCCTAGGCCCAAGCCCACCTGCTCACCTGAACAGCACGCCTTTGATGACCTGCCAGGCGTTGGGGGCTGGCTGGGGTGGGGGGTTCTGAGGCTGGGTCTCGGCTGGCGTGTCCCTCCCAATGCTGCCATTGCTGGTCACCTGTAGGGAGGAACAGTGCGTAGGGTGAGGGGGTTGATATGGGTACCCAAGTTTCAGAGGCTGAGCACACAGAGGCTTTGTCAATCTTCAGGAAAGGCACATCCAGGAGTGCCCAGGCAGGACAGGCTTCCCAAGGATACCTGCATTGGGACCGGTCCTGAGTGGCCGTCCAGTCTGTGGGGACCTGTCTACCAGCATCGGCCCAAACTGAGCGCACTGAGAAGTAAGCGCTCAGAGGGAAACTGTGGCCAGACCTGGCCTCAGATGCTAAGAGGTAAATCACAGTACACTGGGACAGGGAATGAGCAGCGCAGCCAGCAGTTGAGGGATAGTCCGACAGCACGAGCTAAGCATTGTCCATGGAGGGCTGTCCCAGGGCTCTGCAGCTGGCTTTAAGAGAGGTGGCTATCATAGAAAGCTGTGCTGATCCACAAGGTCCTCCCCTGGGCGGAAGAGCCCCAATCCCTCATCTCAAGCTCTCTGGTGGCAGCAGTCCAGCAGAGAGACTGACAGACTGGCACAGAACCTTGCTGCTGAGAGCTGGTATACAAACATCCATCCTGTGCACCCCTCCTGACTCCAACCTCTGAGTAGCTGTGCTCTGCAACTGGGCAAACAAAGCTCAAAGAGGTTAAGACACTTGTCTATGTTACTTAGGAGCAAGATGCCAAGAAGAGAGCAGGTGGGGATGCCATGGAAAGAAGCATCTCCCTCCAGGCAGAGTGCACATAACTGTAATCTCAGCACCTGAGAGGTGAAAGCAGGACACTCAAGAGTTCAAAGTCAACCTAGGCTGTCTCAAAACAAAACAAGAACTCTTTCTCTCAGAAGCAGAGACACCCTGATAGCCAGGTGAGACAGAGTTCAGGGCAGGGCCATTTTGGAAGCCTCTCTTTGGACACTGCAGGGTCCCCAGTCCTATGCTAGCCTCTCCCACAAGCTGTCCCATCCCACCAGCCTTCAGAAGGTAGGACCTAGGGGCTGGAGAGATGGCTCAGAAGTTCAGAGCACGGGCTGCTCTTCCTGAGGACCCAGGTTTAGTTCCCACCACCTACATGGTGGCTGACAAACTCCAGCTCCAGGGAATCCAATACCCTTTTCTGACCTCCATAGGCACTAGACATGCATGTAATGCACATACATACATGCAGGGAAAGCCCCACATACATAAAATAAATCTTTTTTAAAAGGGCGGGAAGGACTCACGCTACCGCGGGCATCATGGAGAATCTGCAGCTGATGCACACTTGTGGAGTCAGCTCATACAGTGCCTCCCTGTGTCTGGGCCATCCACACCCACTGTCCCCAGGATCTGCTGCTCAGTCCTCTCCCCCCAGGACCCTGAACTCCAGTCCTGCACATCTTTCCTCACCACCTCACAGCAGGGAACAGAACAACCTGGAGCAGGGCACATGTCACTTATCTCTGGTCCTCATTTCCAGCAAGAGCACAGGACAGCACTCAGGTGGCAGGCAGGGGGCACTTTGGGGTCCAGAGGACCTCAGCTGCAGTTCTTCCTCCATGGATCTTGTCTGAGACACCTTAGGCATGTCATTAGGCATGTCACCCTTCTACCTTGAGGACAGGCTTGGGCAAACACAGGTACAACGTCAACAGAAATGCTCTCCTCCGTGGGTTCCCAGGACTGCTCTGCATCCCTACTGTGTGCCAGGCCGAGCTAGGTGGCAGCCACTAAGCTCAGGACTATTAAACTATCCTCTAGCTATCTGTCAGATTTTTTTTTCCTTTTTGGTTTTTGGAGACAGGGTTTTTCTGTGTAGCCCTGGCTATCTTGGAACTTGCTCTGTAGACCAGGCTGGCCTTGAACTCACAAAGATCCACCTCCCTCTGCCTCCCAAGTGCTGAGACTAAAAGCATGGGCCACCACACCGGGCTCTATCTGCATTTTTTTTTTAAGATAAACATAGAGGCAGTATCCCAGTCACTGCCCAGCCCTTCTTGTGCTATACTCAGTGTTCTTCCTAAAATAAGTAAATAAGACTAACAGAAATAAGCTCTGGAGAAATCAAGCGAAGGTGACAGCCCCTGGGACATAAGGTAGGAACCCACACGGACTGGGCTGACACCTCAGTGGTCTCTCCGTCTGTGACAGAGAACACCCAGGGAAGGGTGTTTTAAAGGCAGGGAAAAGGATGAGGGCCAGGAGACCTGTCCAGCCACAAGGTCCTTATTCTGAGGAGTCTGCGGTTAGAACTCAGGTTTCTAGCAAGTCTGGGTCGATTCAGAGTCAAGAACAGAGGCAGGGCCAGGCCAGGCTTTGAGGTCACACCTATCAGCTCCCAGGTGGTCCAGCTGCTAAGCCTCCCACAGACAAGCAGACCAACCCCAGGGTTGGTCTCATAGAGGGTTATGAACCTCCATGTGGGTGCTGGGAATCAAATCTGGGTCCTTTGGAAGAGCAGCTGGTGCTCCTAACTGCTACGCCATCCAAAGATTTTATCTATCTACCTATCTATTACTACACAACTTGTCTGGTTTTTGTGTTTTTTGAGACAGGTAGCCCTGGCTGTCTTGGAACTCTCTATACAGACCAGGCTAGCCTCAAACTCACAGATATCCTCCTGCCACTGCCCATCAAGTGCTGGGATTAAAGGTGTGAGCCACCGCTGCCCAGCCTTTTTGTTTTGTTTTAATTGTGTGCAGGCATATACATTTGAGTACATGTGCCCCTGGAGGCCAGAAGAGGCTGGGGAGCCCCTGAGCTGGAGTTGACAAGTAGCTACTTGTGAACTGCCCGATGCAGGTAGTGAACACTGAACTATAGTCTCCTACAAGAGCAGCACAGTTCAGTGCAGCTGAACCAGCCCTCCAGCCCCTGAGAAAAAATGTTTAGAAGCTGACGTGATGACCCACTCCTGCAACCCCAACATTTGGGAGGCAGACACGGCAGATCTCTGTGGGTCTGAGGCCAACCTGGTCTACATGTCCAGTTCTGGGTCAGTCAGGGCTACACACAGAGACCCTGTCTCAAATAAATAAATACACAATTATTATTACTGTGTACATGTGTATGAAGGTGTGTGCTCCATCATGTGTGTGGAATTCTGAGAACTCCACATAGTTCTCCCTCAACCTTATGTAGGCTCCAGGAACCAAATTCGGCTTGTCAGGCTTGTCTGGCCACTGCTGTATCTACTGGTCCATCTCGAGAGCCTCCCCGACTCCAGTATCTTCAACTGCATCTGAGCCAGATGTGGCAGTGCACACCTGTGATACCAACTGGTTGAAGAAAAGGCAGGAGGGCTGCCTTCAGTTTGAGGACAGCCTAGGTTGGTGAGATCCTGTCTCTACAAAACACAATAAAGCTGTTGGTAGCCCACGCCTTTAATCTCAGCATTTGGGAGACAGAAGCAGCTGGATCTCTGTGAGTTCAAGGCCAGCCTATTCTACAGAGTGAGTTCCAGGGCATCAAGAGCTATATGGGACCCTGTCTCAAAACAAACAAACACCAGTGAACAAGGCTAGACAGATGGCTGAGCAATTATGAGCACTTGCTGCTCTTGCAGAGGACCAGAGTTTGGTTCCCAGCACACACACAATGGCTCAAACCATCTATATCCCATTCCAAGGCATCAGGCAAACATGTAGTGCACATATATACATGTATGCAAAATACTCATATACATAAATCATCTGAAACAAAACCAACCAAACAAAAACAAAACCAAACAAAAGAACACTGCTTCTTCCTGCACATGTACGCTACCACCACAGCAACTTCCGCAGTATTGCACCCCACTAGGCATAGGAAGTGAGGCGTGCAGGTTACATGCAAACAGTCTATAAGAGGGACCTGGGCATCCGAGATTTTGAAACTGAGGGAATCCTGAAACCAGCCCCCAGGGACAAATTTGCTGATCCCAAACTGTAGACTCACATTACAGAATGCACCACAAGCTACTGCACTCCACACTGACATGAGACAAACGTGAAAGTATCTACATTAACTTCAACAAAGAGACTCCCCTTGCCCTCAGAGTCAAGGCCAAGTCCCCACCACAGCCTGGCACGCACACCTTCACTCTTCTCTATCCAGTTACCTCTTTGGCTACAATAATTAGCCCATCTAAGGCCCCTCCTCACACCAGCTATCTTCCACCTCAGGGGCGTTCCACAGACAAGCCCCATTATTTCGGTGGTCTTTCCTTTACATGGTTCTGACTCCCTCCTTCCCTCCTCCAGGTCTTCGATAAAGTGCCACCTCCTCTGAGATGTCTTCCACCTACCCATCACTCACTCCCTACACATGACAACTACATATCTGTCCAAGTCTCTGCCATCTACGGTCAGGTATATTTTTGTTACCAAGTCCCTATGCATGCTTCCCCACCTCTTACTGGGCACAGGAGGTCCAACACAGCAGGGCTCCTGCCTGCTCTTGGCTCAGTATGCCTGATCTTGAAGACCCCCTCCAGGAACATCCACCACTCTGGCAAGCAGCTATGACCAAATACAACACCATGTACTCAAGGACTGCTCAGATGCACCAGGACTACCTCAGACTCTATCCTGGCCTGGCCTCTGGTTCAACACCTATTCACTGCTGTGGGGGTGAGTCAGTACAGAGCACCTGCCAGGGATGGCTAGGGGTGCAGCTCGGTGCAAAGGGCAAGCTAGGCATGCAGGAATCCTGGGTGTCACTGCCTATACAATTAATAAAACAAAACAAAAAACGTACTCCCCTGGCCCCCAGCCAGGCTCAGTGGTGCACGCCTGTAATCATAGTGCTCTGGGAGGCAGAAGCAGGCGGATCTCTGTGAGTTCTCCACCAGCCTGGTTTACAAAGTGAGTCCAGGTCAGCAAGGTTCACAGTGAAACCCTGTCTCAAAAACACAAACAGAAAAGTACTTCCCCCAAGTTATCATCTCCTCTGTCCAGCCCAGAGCTGAGGGGGCTAGTGAGACAGTACTGACCGAAAGTCCAGTGCAGGAGACAGTCACAACAACAGAACGGGCAGGCTGGACCAGCAGAGCCCATAGGGAGCCAGGGGCACAGCTGACCTAGTCCGAGAGGACTTCTTTCTTAGGGAAAGAAACTCTGTGAGCGGAGGGCTAGAAAAAAATCATCCAGGTAGTAGTGTATGCTGGCTCATGTCAGGAAGCTGAGGCAGAAGGAACTGAAATTGGAGCCAGCCTGGGTTACATGGTGAGACTCTTGACATCAAGAAAACAAACAAACAAAATGGCCCAACCTCCTGTGATCTTGCACACGCCTTGCATTATATCTGTCTTTCCGGCTCCTCAGTGGATGTTCCTGAGGACTGTGTGAGAGAATAGACATGAAGACCCAAGAGAGAGAAACAGGCAAACACTACAAGGAAAGAGACTACAAGCACTCTAGGAGATGAGGTTCATAGCAGATGACAATGACTCTCCAGCAAAGGTGACTCTGCCTCCATCGTCCTTGTCTTCATCCCAAAAACATTTAGAAACTTCCAGAGATATTTCTAGTTGTCAAACCAGGAAGGGGCATTCGTAGTACTGACACATCCTACAAACACCAGTGGCAGTGCCAAGCACCCTCAGGGGCACAGGGCAGCCCCACTTTGAAGAATCTGCCAACTCAAAATGTCTAACACCAAGGGTATTAGAAAGCCTAGCAGAAGCAGTCAGATCTCTGCGTTTGAGGCAAGCCTGGTCTACAGAATGAGTTCCAGAACTATACAGTGAAACCCTGTTTTGAAAAACAAAACAAAAACCAAACCAACCAAACAAAAAAGTTTAAGACTGGGTACACCTGTAATTCCAGCACCTGAGAGACATAGGCAGGCATTCTATATGAGTGCCAGACCAGCCAGGGCTACACAGTAGGACTGTTTCAAAAATTAAAAAGAACGAAGAAAGAAAGCCCAGTCTAGTCTACATAAAACAGTTTGTGGCAGGTCTTGATCTGCTCAAAAACAAAACAAAACAAAAAAGTGTACTTTATCCTGAAGGCCAAAGGATGAGCATTAAAACTTTTCATGCATGAGCTAGGTTAGTGCCATATGCCTGCCTTGCCAGCACCTGGGACACTGAAGCAGAAGGGTCACAAGTCACAAACAAAAGATTTAGAGCAGAGATGGGAATCAGAGAGGCTCCACATGTGTCTGGAAGTTCAACACATTGTAAGTCTTGGTCTCTCGTGCCAAGCACACCCAGTAAGCAACAGAAATTTACAGGAGCTAGGACTACAAATCAGGGAGACCAGAAGTCCCTGCCTCCCAGCCGGTGTACTCACTCCAGCAAGGACAAGCCAACAATTTCCTAAGCTGCCTGCACCCCAGGTCTGGTTGGAAATGCCAGAAAGACTCAGTCCAGATATGCTGGGCTCCACACCTCACCACTTCAGCCTGGTATCTTTCCCCAGGTGAGGCCTTTGAGATCCTGCTGCTCATCACCCTAGACTTCCGACACTATCCTAGTCTGTTGACACTACAGTCTCCTCGCCCACTCCCCTGACTGCTGCAGAAAAATGGTTGGAGCCATGTTTAACAGCCAGAAAGGCTGGCCCTCCCACCCAGCTCCTCCATTAACCACGGGGGAAATAAGACCCAAAGAAAGAGACTTGTCCAAGGCCACAGCCAGTCAGCTCCATGCACCCCTCCCGGTCGGTACTCCCTGAGCTGCCTCCTACACGTCAGTGGCATCCCAGTGGGTGGGTCGGCAGCACCTTGCTGTCACTCCATCAATTCCCCCAGAAGTCTGCACGGTGCCAAGTGAACTGGTATGCTCTCAAGTCTCAGTGTAGTCTGGGGTGGTAATGGGTTAGAAGGCAAATGCATCCGGACCAATTTCCCTATTTGATCAGTTTAGGCTAGAAGCGCCCATCTCAGTCCAGACTACCCACAGCCAGCTTTCTCACGGAGCGGATTTTAAAGTTAACCTGCGTGACCTTCTAAAGGCACCTTCGTCTTGCTGTCCCTCGGATCCCTGTCTGTAAAATGGGTCTGTCGGCCTCCGCAGCCCAGGCCCTTTACCCACCATAATAACCGTATTTCCCCGGAGCTAGAAAACTCCCAACTAACCCACCACTGCCTCCTATCTCGAGCACTGCGGAGCCGACCCGGAACACCAGACCTCTCTAGGAATGGCACTGGAGCGTGGAGCCTGGAATCGCACAGTTGGGAACGTAGGACGCCCGGGATTACAAGTCAGCGCCCCTCCGTGCCACTCTCTCCTCAGCTCGAGCAAGACTCTGCTGGACGCCCGGCGCGAGCCTGCAGGAGACCTGGCGCGCAACAGGGCCGGGTTCCCGCCACCGTCCGGCCTCCTGGGCGGCCGGGCGCCGCCTGGGCCCAATAGTCAAGGTCCCTCTGGGGCATGGAGGCCCCGGTGCACACGATTCCTCCAAAAACGACAGGACACTCCCAGCGGGCGTGACCCCCGCTGGGGGAGAGTTCCCTCAGGCACCTCTCGGCCTCCGTACCTGACCAGAGCTGCCTCCCCCGGCCGCCACCACGGCGCTGCCGGCCCCGTCCGCCTCCTGCGCCGCCGCCATCTTCCCGCTCCGGGTCCCCGCCCCCGCCGCCAGCCCCGCCCCGTCCCCGACGGCGCCAGCGCGATCGCGCGAGATTTCACACTTGGCCCGCCCCGCCAGGCTACCCTAGCCGAACGGAGCGCCTCAGGCCACGCCCTCTAGAGGGCGCGAGCCGGCCACCGTACTCCGCTTCCGCCCTTCTCCAGCGCAGGCTGTTTGTCGTTCATCTAGCGGGAAGTGGCTCCTCCGAGCGCTCGGGCCGTCCAGTCTAAAATGCGCTTTTCGCAGGTTCTGCTTTTTAACGCCCATCCAAGTTGGCCGGTTCCCTCGGACTTGTACGGTCGTTCCACGCAGTTCTGCCCCGCTTCGGCTCGCCGTCTCCTGAGCTTCTCCGGCCACCGTAGTTATTCCGAGCGTCCCGCTGGAGGCACGCCCCTCCTGAGCGGAAGGCCCCTCTTCGGGCCGCCCTTCTCAGGCTCCCTGGGGTGGTCATGGCCTTGCGCCTTTCGCTTGTGATCAGTGTTCCTTAGTTTAAGCTTCCGCCATCATTCCCCAGAGGTTGTGGTCTCTCGGTGCATCTCTGTAAGGGCTGGGAATGGCACCCTTGCCACTTTCAGGCAGTGTAGTTTAGCACTCAAGTTTTCCATAGGGGAGGTCTGCCTTCCAGCAGACCTCGGCAGCGGGTGCTGGGAGACAGAAGCAGGCGGGTCGCTCTGAGTTCGAGGCCAGGCAGGGCTACACCGAGAAACCCAATCTCGAAAAACCAACAAACAAAACCCAGGATCTCCAGGCTGGCCTCAACTCGTGATCCTCCTGCCTCAGCCTCTGGAGCACTGGGGATACAGACATGAACCATATGAGCTTAATAACCCTCCCGATGTTCTTTTTCGTTTGTTCGTTTTAATGGGTAAAGGGAAATGAGACGGTTTGGAAATGAAGCAATGGCTGCGGCAGGCATAGGACTTACGCGTCTTCCAGCCTTAGCCTCCTGACTGCTAGCTGAGGTTACAGTTTATGTCCCAGGACATTTAAACTAGAAACCATGATTTTATATTAAGTACAAAATCTCTCTAAGGTTTTTTAGACCACAATCAAGGACTGGGTGTGTGGCGCTTAACTTTAGTCCCAGCACTAGGAAGGCAGAAACAGGTGGATCTCTTGAGTTCTAGGCCGGCCTTAGCTACCTGTTTCAATAAGCAGTTGTGAGCTGCACAACGGAAGGGCTGGGAACTGAGCAGTTGTCCTGTAGAAGCAAGGCCACTTGCTTAGTTGCTGAGACCAGCTATAGACCCACTAAAACAGTCTTTAAAAAATTACATTCATTATTAGATCCATTATTCTCTTACAGATGTGCACCATGTATGCGCCTGGTGCTTTTGAAAGCCAGAAGAGGGCGCCAGGCCCCTGGCACTGGAGTTACTGTTGAGAATGGCCCTGTGGGTGGAAGTGAACCGCAGGTGCTCTGAAAGAGCAGCTGAGCCATCTACACAGCTCCAACTAAAACATCTTTAAGGGCCTGGAGAGATGACTCAGTGCTAAAGAGCACTGACTGTTCTTTCAGAGGACCCAGGTTCCATTCCAAGCACCCACATGGCAGCTCACACCATCTAGGCCTAGAACTCTAGTACCGGGAATCTGACACCCTCACACAGACATACATGCAGGCAAAATGCCAATGCACATAAAGATAAATTATCAGGGTGGTGGTGCACACCTAAATCCCAGCACTTAGGAGGCTGAGGCAGGCAGATCTCAGTTTGAGGCCAGCCTGAGCTACAGAGCGAGTTCCAGGTAAAGTCTGTATTATTTTTCTGTGTAGCACATTCTAGGTCAGTCTGAGTTACAAAAGACCCTGTCTAGACAAAAAAAAGAAGAAATAAAGGAAGGTAGATCTGAGCCTGGTGCTGATGGAGCACACCTTTAATCCCAGCACTCAAGAGGCAGAGGCAGGCGGATCTCTGAGTTCAAGGCCAGCCCCATCTACAGAGAGAGTTTCAGAACTATCCAGGGCTACACAGAGTGTCAAAATTCCCCCTACTGAGTGTGTCTACATCCATTGCACAGTCCAGACCCAGGACTACTGTGGTCACTAATGTGTCCCTAGCACTGACTTAGGGAATCATTATTCAATCAAAGAACCAAGTTCTCTGGGTGACTTACCTGAGGGTCACCACAATGGCAAGAGGAAACCACTAAAAAATACATGGATAGGGTTGGATAGTCGGCTCAGTGGTTAAGAACAATGGCTGCTCTTCCACAGGTCCTGAGTTCAATCCCCAGCAACCACGTGGTGGTTCATAACCATCTATAAAAGGATCTGTTGCCCTTTGCTGGTGTACTCATAGGGGAAAGAAAGAAAGAAAGAAAGAAAGAAAGAAAGAAAGAAAGAAAGAA
>NW_026592732.1:1235292-1296094 GCF_907164565.1 Psammomys obesus | reverse complement strand
AAAGAAAGAAAGAAAGAAAGAAAGAAAGAAAGAAAGAAAGAAAGAAAAAAAGAGAAAGAAAGAAAGAAAGGGTATAGATGAAAGCTGGAGTGTTGGCTCAGTGGTTAAGGGCAGGAGATGCTATTCCAGAGAATCCAGGTTTCTGCTTCAGTTCTCAACACCCAAATGGCAGTTCAAAAACATCTATAACTCCAGTTCTGGGGGACCTGATGTGCTTTTCTGGCCTCTTTGGGTGCCAGACACTCACATACCTGCAGGCAAAACACTCACACACACATAAAATCAAATTTAAAATCTGTAATATACAGATGAGGACTAAAGGTAGGCAGTAGAGTGTTTCTCTATCATGCATTTTACCCTGGGTCAATTTCCAGCTTACATAAAACCAGGCTTTTCAAATGCCTTTAATCCCAGCACTTGGGAAGAAGGCAGAGTCAGTTTGAGGCCAGCCTGGTCTACAGCATGAGTTCCGGGACAGCCAGGGCTACACAGAGAAACCACCACCAACAACCTCCAAAGAACAAATAAAACAAAACAAACAAAAAACCTCAACAAACAAAAATCAAAACAAAAAACAGTCAGGCTATTGTTGTTAATTCAAGTTTTCAGTACGTAGTGGAAGCTAGATAACAGGTCTATCTGTACCCCACTCAGTGACAATTCATGCGTTCACTTTGCCCACCATTAGGGGGCACCCAACACCATCAGGAACTGTTTTCAGATTTTAGGGGAGAAGGGGCCTTGCACACCCATCTTCTAAGTCTTCAGGAGACAGGACACAAGGGCTAGAGTCCAAAGTCTGAGCAAGAAGAAATGCAGGGTTCAGATCGCTCTCTTTCTTAGGCAGAATTTGTGCACCTGGACTATGTGGTCCCAAACGGAGGTGGTTGGGGATGTGAGGAAGAAAGGAATCTGGGGGGTGGCACCAGGACGGGCTGGGAGCAGAACTGGCCTGGGCAGTGGTTCCCTTTGGCTTGAGTCTGTGGGAAACACTGGACAGAGCGAGGATTGTTCCCCCTTTGTCTCCCCCTCCTAGGCACCCCTAGAGCTTGGCAGCCTCAGTTCTTCCCAGGCCCTTGGACTTGGGAGCCTTCCCAGCGCCCCTCCTTCCTAGTCCCTGTTTTCTACTGGACTCACAGCTGCCCAGCCTCCGAACCTGGGAAAATTGCCCCAGGAGTATTGAAAGACTGGCTGCAAATTTTTGCCAAACAGATTAGGCGAAATCCAGGCCATGAGTCCTCTGCGGGACCAACAACACCACCTATGGGACACGGGAGTGAGGGGCACAGACCTGTCCTCCGACCTCATAGGAGGACCTGGGCAGGCTTCGTGTAAGACCCTACCTTGTATAAACAAAAAGAACAAAGAAATGAAACACATAGCAATGTTAAAATCATCAAAATGGTTTCAACTATTGCCCTTTTTTTTTTTTTTTCGACACGGGGTCCTTCTGTTTTGCCTCACCTGTCTTGGAATTTGCTCTATAGACCAAGCTGGGTTCCAAGATCTGCCTGCCTCTGCTTCCCAGGTACCGGGATCATGGATGTGTACCACCAAGCCCAATACCATCGGTTTATTGTCAGAAGCCACATGAAAGCACGACTGGGTTTTTCTCTGCTGTGTCCTGTTCCTAAAGCTAGCACTTTGTTTGTTTTTGTTTTTGGTAAAACCCATATGGGGTTAATATGTTGAAATTGTCCAAGAACCTAAGTTTCAGTGTGTTATCCTCCTGGGGCCCTGGCAACCTTAGCGTCAATTTCCTAACTTTAGCAGGGCTTTGTGAGCACCAACTAGCCTCTCCTCTGTGCCAGGCACCTTTTTGGACAACTCATTCCCACGCCCTTTCTGTTTTTCTGTACTCTGGCTTGAACTGAGGCCCCTCACACAGGCCGAGCAGGAGCCCTAGCCCTCTTATTACTGTGTGTACATGCGCAAGCACACACAGCACACATGTGGAGGCCAGAGGACCACTTGTGGAGTGGGGCTCCCTTCCCACCTTTTTGTGTGTTCTGTACTCACTGAGCCACCTAGTCCGTGCTGGTTTTGTTTGTCTGTTTTTGGGACAAGGTCTGATGTAGTCCAGGCTGGTTTCGTTCATTATGCTCAGAGTCACCTTGAGCTCCTGATTCCCCTGCCTCCACCCCAGGACTTTGGGAGTGTTCTGCTATAGGCTCCGGCTGCTACACCTGGGTAGTTCAGAGGGGTTGAAAGGTATATACTGAGCAGATAGCTGTGGCGCCTTACCCCAGCACTCAGGAGGCAGAGGCAAACTGATCTCTGACAGTTCCAAGCCAGCCCGGTCTACAGAGTGAGTTCCATGACAGCGAGGCTACCCAGAGAAACACTGTCTGGTAAAACAAAAACAACAGCAACAACAAAAAACTTATTTTTAAGGGCTGGAGAGTTGGCCTAGCAGTTAAGAGCACTGCCTGCTCTTCCAGAGGACCCGGGTTCAGTTCCCAGCACCCACAGCAGTTCACTCCTGTCCACAACCCCAGTTCAGAGGATCTGACACCCTCACAAAGAGAGACAAGCCGGCAAAACACCAATGCACATGAAATTTAAAAACAATAAAAACAATTATTTTCAAGTTATGTGTATATACTGTTTGTTTTGAGCAGATCTTACTCTGCCACCCAGGATGGCCTCAAAAATACTGCTGTATTAAAGAAAGAAAGAAAGAAAGAAAGAAAGAAAGAAAGAAAGAAAGAAAGAAGGAAGCAGGGTGTAGTGGCACTGGGGAGGCAGGAGCAGGAGGAAATCTATGTGAGCTCGAGGCCAGCCTGGTTTAAATAGTGATTTCCAGGACAGTCAGGGCTCCGTAGAGAAACCCTGTCTTAAAAAAATTAAAATTGGGGGCTGCAGAGATGGCTCAGTGGTTAAGAGTGCTGTCTGCTCTTCCTAAAGGATCCAGGTTCAATTCCCAGCACCCACATGGCAGTTCACAACTGTCTGTAATGCCAATTTCAAGGGATCTGACACCTTCACAATAAATGCACATTAAAAAATAAATTAATTAAAATTAAAATTAAGCCAGGCATACGCCCTTGATCCTAGCACTCTGAGAGGCAGAGGCAGGGAGATATCTGTGAGTTCGAGGCCAGCCTGGTCTACAAAGCAAGTCCAGAACAGCCAAGGCTACACATAGAAACTCTGTCTCAAGACAATTAAAAAGTAAAAACAAACGTAATTTTTTATTTAAGTTTACTTTTTATAATTTATTCACTTTAAATCCCGATTGTAGCCCCCTCCCTCAAAATAAATGTAATTTTATTTTCTTTTTAATAACTTATTTAATTTTATTTTATGTGCATTAGTGTGAAGGTGTCAGATCCCTTGGGATTGGAGTTACAGACAGTTGTGAGCTGCCATGTGGGGGCTGGGAATTGAACCCCGGTCCTTTGGAAGGGCAGACAGTGCTCTTAACCACTGAGCCATCTCTCCAGCCTCATAAACGTAATTTTAAAAGAAAACTAAAACTCGCTATGTAGTCTAAGCTAGACTTAGAATTGCTATGATCCTCCTGCCTCAGGTCTCAAGGGCTAGGCTTACAGGTGTGAACTGCCTGTCTAGTATTTACTTTTCTTTCCGATGGACCAGGTTTTGTGTTAAAGCCACAGACTTACGGGTGCTCACCAAATGCTTGTAATGCAGGATGCTAACTCTCTTGTCATAAAACCACACCGATCAAATGTTGATGAGATTCCGTAGACCCTTCACTTCGGCTCTGGGGGCCTCAGAAAAGGAACCACGCCAAAGTCAATGAACCTGGATCAATTTATTCTTTCACTGGAAGAATTCAGTCTACAGGTCAGAGCAGGAGGACAGGGCTGCTGGGACAGGGGGATGTAAGGCCATCCTGATCAGGTGATGAGAGCGAAGAGGTCGAGGGCCAGGTTCTCCCTTCCTCTGACTTGGGGTTTGCATGACATTATTCTCCCTTTAGGAGAAGGAGGAGCTGGTCCGTAAAAATGCCCGCGTAAGTGCTCATGGCCGCAGAGCTTTTGCTGTACGTGTCCCTGGAGAAAAAGCACAGTGGGGTTGGAAAGAAGAGCCTGGAAGCTGGAGCCCTGGGCCTAAGGGAGAAAAGCTAGGGTTTGGACATCTGCATTTGAGAGAAGAGAGATGTGGCCCAATCTTCCTTGGTCTGAGGAAGGAAGTCTGGAATCTGGACCCTAGGCAGGGAGGAGGGCTGGATTCTAAACTGCTGGGACTGGGAAAAGAGAGTTAAACCTAACCCTGTAGATCTGAGAGAGCAGGGCTTAGACCTGGACCTATCTGAGGGAGGAGCCTGCACCCCTAGACTGGAGAGAGGAGAGCTGGGCCTGGACCCTTAGGTCTGAGGGAGAAGGGCCTAGACGAGGACGCTGTCTTTGCTCGGCAGGACGCACCTGAGTTTCTCATCCACAGTGGTCAGGAATTTGCTGCTGTACAGGCCTTGGGCAGCCTCCTTGGCAGAGTCCCAGTAACGGTAAAGAGACTGCTGCACCTTGTCCAGCAGAGCTGGGCTGCCCGGATCATCTTCAGGGGTTGCCTGGACCTCTGAGGGAGCATGATGGTTAGACTGGTTGCACTGAGGTGTCCTTGGGTGAGTGAACGTGGGTGAGGAAGAAGACGGGATGGCAGAGGAAGGCGGGGCAATGCCTGAGAGTCACCCAACCCTTCCTCCCTGAGCCCTCACCACCACCTTGAGGCCCCACTCACCACATCCCAGCACCAGGAGGACGAGGAACACAGCCAGGAGGAACCGAGATCCCATACTGTCTGTGACCGGGAGCACTGAGGACGGTGTTGTGGCAGGCAGCAGAACTCCGGGGCAGTGCACTGCTAGGGTCCTGGTCTCCAGGGCTGGGCGGGCACCCTGCTCTCTCCCGATTCCTGCCCAATAAGGATTTGAAACAATTCAGATGAGGGCTCTTCTGAAATTCTATTCCAGAGGCTCGCTTTCTTTTCTTTCTTTCTTTCTTTCTTTCTTTCTTTCTTTCTTTCTTTCTTTCTTTCTTTCTTTCTTTCTTTCTTTCTTTCTTTACTTATTGTGGGGGTCAGGGGTAACCACACAAGGTCTCCCTATATATAGCCCTAGTTGGCCTGGAGCTTACTATGTAAGACCAGGCTGGCCTCGAACTCAGAGAGCTGCCTGTCTTGGCCTCTCAAATACTGGGGTTGGTGGTGTGTGGGACCATACCTGGTCCTGTGTGTGTGTGTGTGTGTGTGAAGCCAGGCATAGTGGTATATGATTTTGATCCCAGCACTCAGGAGGCAGAGGCAGGTGAATCTCTATGAGTTCAAGGCCAGCCTGGTCTACATAGTGAGTTCTATGACAGCCTGAGCTGTATCAGGTGATGCCCTGTCTGGAAACAAAACTACAATAATAAAATAAGTGTATTTGGGTGTTTTACCTGAATGTATATAAGTGCAGTGAGTGTGTGCCTAGAGGCCAGAAAAAGGATTGGGTCACCTGAACCTGGAATGAGAGATGTCTGTGAGTCACCTTCTGAGAACCAAACCCAACTCTTCCTCTTCTTTTTTCTTACAGGGTTTCTCTGTGTAGTCCTGGTTGTCCTGGGACTTGATCTGTAGACCAGGCTGGACTGGTCAGAGAGCCACCTGCTTCCACCTCCCAAGTGCTGGATTAAAGGAGTGCACCACCACACCAAGCTAAAACCCCAAGTCTTCTACAAGAGCAACAAATGCTCTTAACCACGGAGTCATGTCTCCAGGCCCCACGTTTGTTTTTCTGTTTTGTTTTAAACACAAAGTCTTATATAGCCCAGGCCGGCCTCAAACTGACTTGAACTCCTGATCCTCCTGCCTTCACCAGATATTTGTGCCTCTAGTGTCTAGGTTCTTTTTATTTTGTATTGTTTTGCCTTGTTTCGAGACAGGGTTCCTTTGTAGCCTTGGCTGTGCTGCCTCCCTGAGCTGCTGGGATGAAAGGTGTGCGTGACCGCAGCCAGTTATGTCCTCAGATTCTTGAGCCCACTGCTGCTTTGTTCACTCGCCCTCTCCCATTTGCTGAGGGTTGTATAGCCAGAACACAAAATAACCATCCTTTGGGATGAGAAACTGAGACAGCAAGAGGCTGAAATGCAGTCAGGCGCGGTGGCGCAGGCCTGTAATCCTGGCACTAGCGCTCAGGGAGGCAAAGGCAGGCGGATCTCTGTGAGTTTGAGGCCAGCCTGGTCTACAGTGTGAGCCCAGGACAGCCAAGGCCACACAGAGAAATCCTGTCTCGAAAAACCAAAAACATAAAAACAAAAATAGATGTTGAAATACAGGTGGGAGAAATGAGGGTTCAGTAGTTGAGATCATTAACTGCCCTTCCAGAGGACCTGAGTTCAAGTCCCAGTACCTATAGGGCGGCTCGGCAACCGTTTGTCTCTAAGTCTAGTCCTAGGGGATCCAATGTGCTCTTCTGGTGTCTGCAGGGAGCCAAGCACGAACATGGTACATAAGCATCCATGCAGGCAAAACATCCATACACACAAAATAAATAAACAAAAGATGTTTTCAAAAGAGGTAGAGCTCAAACCTGGGAGAAGGGCCAAGTTAAACAAATAGACCACAAATCTAAACTCCACAGTTTTAGTCGGGCGCATGAGAGCATGCCTGGTCAGGCTGAGGGAAGAGAAGCAGAAGTTCAGGGCTAGCCTGGGCTGCAGAGCGAGACCCTCTCTCAAAAAATGGAAGGAAGGAAGAAAAAAAGAAATAAAGACAGAAAAAAGCCTTTCAGTTTCATGATTCCAAGACAGACATCTAGGGCAGATCTAAGGCGGATCCTCCTGTAGTTTCTGACTTAGGAATCTCTACCCCTGACGCTCTTCCCCGCACCCTTTGGTCCACCTCTTACCTGAACGTAACAGACAGAATGGGACTGAGCTCACTAGCTCAGTGGGCTGGCAGGCTTTATAGCTCCAGAGGGGCCCCCTCCTTCCATATCAGGCAGCTCCTCTGTCCTAGGACAAAGTCCTGGCCAACAGAGCCACGGGGGGGGGGGGGGGGGGGGGGGTTGGGTGGCAGGCCTGGAAGGGCAGTGGCCAGGGACGTTCACTGCCAGGTTTCCACAGGGAAGCCCCACTTTGAAAAGCCACCCAAAAACTGGGCAGAGCTGCAACCTCAAGCTCTTTCAAGAGGCTGAGGCAGGAGGATCAAGAATTGAGTGAGTCCAAGAGCCACTGGTCAATTTAGCAAGATTTTTACCTAAAAATGAAAAGGCTTTGTTTTGGTTTTATCCACACAGGGTCTCATATAGCTCAGGCTACCCCGGAACTCTCTGTGAGGTTGAGGCTGTCCTTGAGCTCCTGATCTCCCAGGTACTGGGATTACAGTACCTCCATGCTCAGCCTAGTCTACAGAGAGAGTTCCAGGATAGCCAAAGCTACACAGAGAAACCCTGTCTGGAGAAGAACAAGAGAGAGAGAGAGAGATCTGGGAATCTGACCCATCCTGTAGAGGAGCCTGCTACTAATACTGATGAACTGGGTTCAGGCTCCCAAGCGAAAGGACAGAACAGACTCCTGAGAGTTGCCTTCTCACCCGTATATGTACGAACGGCACATGCACACACATACGAATAAATCCATGTAATACTTAGCAGTCCTTAGCCTTAACCATTCAGCTATCCAGTCATCCCCTAAATAAAGGTAATTTTAAAAGAGGGCTGGGTATGTGGCTCAGTGATAGGGTACTTAGCTGGCTTGTGTGAGGCCCTGGGTTCGATCCCTAGACCACTGTCTCTCCCAGAAGAAAGACAACCCCCCAGTTCCTGAGAGACATAGGTGGGCTTGGGTATTGTGGAGGGGTTTTTCGATTTGTGGAACCCACTTGGAATAGGGTGTATTCTAGGAAGAGAGGGACACTGTGAGGATGTGGGTCAGGTGACCCGTAACTGGCCTCCTGAATCCGAGCTGGCGCCTGGAAGTCTCCAGTTCACTTCCAGCCGGAACCATGGGGGGAGGGAAAAGGTTATCTCTGTGGCCCCTTCCCCTAAAGCTTTCCTCGCGCCCTCCCCAGCCAGGTGACAGTCTTTCCACTTATTAACTCCTAGATACGACGGGAGGTTGACCTCTGGCCTCAGGAAGGACTACGCGGCCGGTGACACAGATAAGAACAAACACCTTTATTACGGGTGCCAGGGGAGGGAGATGTGGAGCCCTTTAACCCTGAGTCTGGTCCCTGCAGAGCAGCCGGGGACACAGGCTGTGGGTCTTGTTTAGGAGGTGGTCTCTGGAGTTCTGCAGCCAGGCTTGAGTGCGGGGACCCAGGTCTTTCAGGTGATCTTCATAGTAGGTCTGCACAAAGCCCTGGACAGCTCCAGGGCCCCTGTGGAAAGGGGACATCTTAGTTGGCAATCCAGATACCACAAGGGTATGGCTCATTTACTTCTGAACTCCCTCGGACTCAAGACTCCAGACTCTTCTCGGTCTTCCCTCAGATCTGGGGGGCCAGGCCCAGCCCTCCTCCCTCAGAGCCATGGGTTCAGGCCCCAGCCCTCCTCCCTCAGAGCCATGGGTTCAGGCCCCAGCCCTCCTCCCTCAGACCCGGGGACCCAGGCCCAGCCCTCCACGCAGACCCAGGGGTCCAGCCATAGGCTGTCTCCCCTCTAATTCTGGGGTCTCCTCCCAGCTGAGCACCAGAACTCTCACCAGAACCACCGCCATTTGTCCCTGGTCTTGGTCACAAATGGCTCCACTATCTTCATCACCCTGGCCTTTACCAGGCTCCAGCGGCTGTTCTCAGGGCTAGGTGTGGGGTCCAGGCTTTCTGAAGGTGTGGGTGCTGGGGGAAACCACAGAGGCTCAGCTTGAGTGGGCCGGGTCTTGGAACCCTATTCCTCTCTCCCCGAATGTTACTCCTCTAGACAGGTGTGCCCACCTTTGTATCTAGACACCCATGTCACCCCTCAACATAGGCCACATCTGACTTCACCTGTCCTAGACTCAGTTTCCCTCCTGTAAATAGGCACAGGGACCTTGTTTGGTTTGAAGGTTATTGTGCCATCGGGGAGCAAGTGACCAGGAAAGTGCCTTGTATGCACGTTGCGCAACCTTGCCTGTCCTGGGTTTACCAGCCCCCCTACACCATGGCCTTCACTCCCACCATCTGATCTTCTCCTCTTCCCCACTGACCATCCCTCCCTTGTCTCTCTGTCTCCTGAGATTTTCTGGCTCAGTCTGGAACCCCCCTTCCCACCTGGTGCCTCTCTCTAACCACTTAGCCCTTCAGCCCAAGGATGGCCCCTGACCCAGAAGTAGCTGCTGCCTCCCAGTTCTTCACACAGAATCAGCTGCCCCCTCCGTACACAGAGCAGAAAAAGCTGTAATTCACCCTCTCCCGGGGACAATGTTCCTGGCTGTTTTCAGTCCCTTTTGGACACAGTTCTCTTCCCTGCATACACACACACACACACACACACACACACACACACACACACACCCCTCTCGTTCCAGCACCCACACGCCTAGGTAGAGACTCACCCACAGATACTAGCCAACGTACAAATATACATGTGCATGCTTGTGTTGTTTCTTTTGACCTGTTTCGAATATTTATTGTTATCATGTGTACATGTTCCTGTCTGTGTGGCCATGTAAAGGAATGCGCTGCCTGGACTTTGGTCAAAGGTGTCGAATTCCCTAAAGCTGGGGTGGCAGGCAGTTGTGAGCTCGGGAACCAAACTCCTGTCCTGTGCAAGAGCAGTAACCAGCTTTATCCCTGAGTCTCTCTCTCTCTCTTTCTCTGTGTATGTGTGTGTGTGTGTGTGTGTGTGTGTGTGTGTGTGTGTGTGTGTTCAATGAGACACGGTTCCTGTATTCCTGGCTGGCCTCTCGAAGAGCAGATGACTTCTGACCTCAAACTGCTGCTCTCCTTTGACCCCACCTACTACGTGGAGGGCTGAGGAGTGTGTGAGCCCACGCCAGGTTTGTGTCGGCAGGGCTGGACCCCGGGCTTTGTGCACGCTGGCTAAGGCACTCTGCCAGCTGAGCTTGTCCCAGGCTTGTCCTGAAGCGTCCTCGGTGGCTGAGGCCAGCTTGAGCTCCTCATCCTCTTGCCTCCCCCTCCCAACTCGCTGGGTTCCAGGCATGTGCCACCACACCCAGGCTCATGCACTCTAGTTCAGCAAGTTTCACGTCACAGGCTGCCATAAGCCTCACCTATGACTTCACCTCTCTCAGACAGTTTCCTGTTCTGTGAAAGGAGCACTAAGCTAAGAGTATGGGTGGCGCCTGCCAGGCCACCAGCACTGTCTATGGGAGATGAATGTATATTTTAAGACAGGGTCTCACCTTTAACTTACTGTGGAGACCAGGCTGGCCTCAAACTCACGGAGGTCCACCTGCCGCTGCCTCCTGAGTGCTGGGATTTTCATGAGGATGAGGGCTTTGCTTGTATGTATGTGTGTGTACCTGGTGCCCACAGAGGTCGAAGGGGATGTGGAACCCCCTGGAACCCGAACTATAGATGGTTGTGAGCCATCATTTGGGTGCTGGGAATTGAACATGGGCCATCCACAAGAAGAGCCAGTGCTCTTAACCACTGAGGAATCTTGCCTGCCCAGGTTTCTTTCTTTCTTTCTCTCTTTCTCTCTTTCTTTCTTTCTTTTTTCTTTCTCCCTGTCTCTCTCTTTCTTTTTCTTTTTTTTTTTTTTGAGACAGGGATTCTCTGTGTAGTCCTGGCTGTCCTGGACCTCTCTCTGTAGACCAGGCTGGCCTGGACACAGAGATCTACCTGTCTCTGCCTCTGAGTGCAGGATTAAAGGTGTGTGCCACCACTGCCTGCCTTCCAAACTTTTTTCTTTACTTAAGGAGTCTTGTTATGTACCTCATCCTGGCCGTACCCTCTTGCCTCAGTGTCCCCAGTTTGGGAATTTAGCATGTGCCTTTAGACATGGTTCCTTAGATGACTGTATTTTAATTGATAGATTTTAATGGTAATGGATGTTGACTGCCTGCTTGGCAGGTGTTATGCCACTAAGATATAGCCCGAGGCCGTTCTGTCCGAAAATTTAAAAAAAAAAAAAGTGTATTTATGTGTCTGTAATACGTGTTTCTGTGTGTGAGGTCCTCATGTGTGTCCCACAGCCCTCACATGGAGGTCAAGGACAAGCTAACGAGGCTGTTCTCTGCACCTCGTGGGTTCCAGGACCAAACTCAGGTCTCTAGGCTTTCATGGCACGTGCTGTACCCACCGAATCATCTCACTGGTCCCCATTTTCTGTAATCTTTAAAACCGAGTGTCACTAAACTGTCAGGGGGACCCCCAACCTGCAATCCTCCTGCCTCAGCCTTTGTGTAATTAGGATTATAGACCCCCAACCAGCACACTCTTCTCATGAGAAGAAATCTTAAATGCATGAACAAAATACAGATCTCTGTGTGAGCACACACGCAGAAACAGCTTCCCCTGCAGCCACACACTTGGGACTTTCAGACCCATTTCCTGTAGAGAGCACACACACAGGTGCCCACCCAGGAGCCATTGCACATCTGTGATTCTAGTGCTCAAAAGGTAGAATCCCAGAAGATCAGGAGTTCAAGGCCATTGTTGGCTACACAGCAAATTGGAGACCAGCCTAAGCTACCTTGGACCCTGTCTCATAAAACCAAACAAAACAGAAACCGCCAACAGCAACAAATCCACAAATAAACAGTATCAAACAATAGCAACAAAAGCATACTGTGCCCATGGTGCCACATAGATCCTTGTCACAACTGCAGCTGGGACCAAAGGACTGACTGTAAGGCTTTGCTTTGAGGAATTCTTGCCTTGTATGCACAAGGCCCAGAGTTCGATCCCCAGCACCACACAAGCCAGGCGTGAGGGGGCAAGGATGGGAGGCAGGGGTTTTCAAAATTCAAGATCATCCTTGGCTCTATCTTTGGATAGTCTCCAAAGAACAAAACAAAACAAGCCTGTGGTATCTGGAGGCCCTGTGTTCCTGCCCACTGTGTGTGTGTGTGTGTGTGTGTGTGTGTGCGCGCGCGCGTTGCACTCACCTTACATGGCTACTGACTCATTTGATTAAAGCCACAGTCACCCCCACCCAGAGAACCCCACCTCCAGCAGCCCCCAACTCCTCACCTACAAAACAGGCCAGGAGCAGCAAGGAAAGGCAGAGTGAGGGCAGGACCCACAGTCTGTATCTCAGCGGGGACATTTCTGGGTCCCTCTGTCCCTTTGTCTCTCGGTACTCTACTCTCCACCCTAGGGAAGAGACAGGCAACACTGGAAAGGGTCCTCCCCTTGTCACCTCCCCACTCTCCTTGGCAGGACTTCAAAGAGATGGATGGATCTGGTGACATCGACAGTCAAAGGCCATGCCCGCCCTTGTCTGCCTCCCTCTTTCGTACCCTCCCGGGATGATGCTCTGTCCTCACAGAAGCGTCAACACTCATGCCACACTCTACCAGAATTTTCCTGGACTCAGTTTCTTCCTTTGGGAATTAAGACCATAATCTATACTTGAGAAATTGGTGTGTGTGAGGGGTTCATTCTGTTTTATTTTGAGACAGGGTCGAATGTAGCCAAGGCTGGCCCGGAACTCATTATGGCCAAGAATGGCCTAGACTCTCTATCCTCCCCCATGCCACCACGCCCGGTCTTCTTTCTACTTTTTATTTTGTAGCAAGGCCTCACTAAGTAGGCCAAGCAGGCCCTGAAATGGTGCTCCTCTTTGCCTCTGCCTCTGGAATAACTGTGATTACAGGCTTCTTCCCACACCGTGTGTGGCTTGCGTTGTGAGTTCTTTTTTTCTTCTTCTTTTACTTTTTTCTGTGTTTTCCTTGGCTGTTCAGGACTTCCTTTTGTAGAGCAGGCTTGCCTCGATCTCACAGAGATCTGTCTGCTTCTGCCTCTCTGAGTGCTGGGATTATAGGCATGCGATCTACAGTTTCAAGAATAAACTACATTAATGGGAAAAAAATTAATTTAACTATGTTCCATGCAAGATTTGGGAATTTTACCAAATAAATATTTAAATATGACCTACTCGTCTGAAGGTGAAGTGTAACTGTGTACCCCACGGCTCCCTGTTTCTTTTGTTTGTTGTTTACTGAAACATTTTCTCAGGGCAACCTGGACCGGCCTTGAATTTCTGATGCTCCTGCCTCTACCTGCCCGGTGTTGGGATCACAGGCAATGCCCACGTGCCCAGGACACTTTGTTTTTACAAAGCAAATCTCTTGATGGAATCTTACCTGCAGCCAGAGTAACCCTGCCCCAGACGCCTGAGGAAGGCTGACCCATCATCATGGGATGCTCATCTCCTGTCTATTTCTCGCTGACAGTTAGAAAAAAAAATCTCCCAGAGCTGCTGTTTGTCACCACCAAACATTTTAGGAATAGACTCTGGGCCTGGTTGCACAATCATGTAAATGTACCCAACACTGCTGACCCAGACACTCGAAAGTGGCTGAAATGGTAAATTTTATTTTCTGTGGTTTGTTTAGCACAAAACGGCAAGCCATACATAGACTCCCCGTGCCTTGTCATGAAAACAACGTCTTGCTGGACATGGTTGTGGTGGCACACTCCTGGGACCCCAGGGTTTGAGAAGTTGAAGCGGGAGTTTCAGCATGGGTGTCCTAGCAAGACCCTGCTTTCCACACATGCAGGCAAGATGTAGAGTTTACAGCCAAACTCCACCTCTTTTCGGCATTGAGACCTGCTACAGTTTCCTTAACCTCCGTGGGCTGATTACTTCACACTAAAATGTGATGGGTTGATTATCGTTACCCAGCTTGAGACAATACAGAGCATCAGAACAGGGCCACCACAGTTAACTAACTGTAAGTTGCTATCTATTTATTCAGTTTTGAAACAGAAATTTTAAGCCGAGTGTGGGAACATAGGCCTTTAATCCCAGCACTCGGGAGGCACAGGCAGGTGGATCTCTGTGAGTTTGAGGCCAGCCTGGTCTACAGAGTGAGTTCCAGGACAACCAGGGCTACACAGAGAAACCCTATCTCGAAAAAGAGAAAAACATAAAAAAACAACAAAAACAAGATTTTATAGCTAGGTATGGTGGTACAGGCCTTTAGTCCCAGAGCACAGAAAGCAGAGGCAGGCTGGGCACAGTGGTACATGCCTGTAATCCCAGCACTTAGGGAGGCAGAGGCAGGCAGATCTCTGTGAGTCTGAGGCCAGCCTGGTCTACAAATCGAGTCCTGAACAAAACAAAAAACAAAAAAAAAAAAAAAAAAAAAAAAAAAAGCAAACAGAGGCAGGAGGAGGATAGCTATAAATGACCATAGCAGTCTTCTTTATTTATTTTGGTTTTTATTATTTTACTTTTGATTTTTGAGACAAGGTATCTCTGTGTAGCTAGGCACTTACTTGTTAAACAGGGGCTCTCTTCTTGTAGCCCTGAGTGCCTGGAACTGTGATCACCTTGTGTCTGCCTTCCAAGTGCTTGGGATCATTGGTCTTAGCCACCACACCAAATTTCATGAATGTTAGCAAGTACTCCACCAACTGAGTCCAAGGATGATGATCTTTATTTGGCCTGTGCTTCCTTACACACACACACACACACACACACACACACACACACACACACAAACTCATGCACGCACGCACGCACGCACGCACACGCACACACAGTGCTCAAAGCCAGAGGGAATGACTTTGATATTCTCCACAAATTAGAGATGTTTTCCCCACTGTTGGGAATTGAACCCAGGGTTTGTGTTTGAGCACAAACCACTGAGCCACACCCCCAGCCCCTCACTGGGGGATTCTAGGCAGAGGCTCTACCACTGAGCCACACCCCAGCCCCTCACTGGGGGATTCTAGGCAGGGGCTCTACCACTGAGCCACACCCTCAGCCCCTCACTGGGGGATTCTAGGCAGGGGCTCTACCACTGAGCCACACCACAGCCCCTACCTGGGGGACTCCTTTCTTCCTTCTTTTCTCCTTTTTGAGACTGGGTCTTGCTATATACTTCCTACATAGACCAGAGATCCACCTGCCTTTTCCTCCCAAGTGGTGTGATTAAAGGTGTGTGCCATCACTTCTAGCTTATACAGAGATAATTTAAAAACAAAAACAAACTTTTTTATTGCAGTTACTTATTTTGTGTGTGAGTGAGTGTGCATGTTCCATGAATGTGGGGAGGTCAGAGGGCAACTTGCCTGAGTTGGTGCTCTAGGTCCTGGGGGGTCAAACACAAACTCAAGCACCTTGATCAGATGGGATGGAGAGATGGTTCAGTGGTTAGGGGCACACACTACTGTTGCAGAGGCCCAGGGTTCAGTTCCAGCATCCACAGCAGGCACTTCCCAGCTGTCTATACCTCCAGCTCCCAGAGGGTTGCACAGGTACAGCACGTTCACAGCATATATGTAATTAATTTTATTAATTTGTCAGTTAACATTTTATTAGTTTTTCAAAACCGGGTTTATTTGTGTAGCCTTGGCTGTCCTGGAACTCACTCTGTAGACCAGGCTGGCCTGGAAACCAGAGATCTGCCTGCTGCTTGCCTCCTAAGTGCTGGGATTAAAGGCTTTTGCCACCACCACTCAGCTACGTAATTAGTTTTTATTTTCTTTTAATATTTAATTTTTTATTTGCAACAGCCTCGTGTAGCTTAGGCTAGCCTCAAACTCGGATGATGGTGAATTGTGAGTCTTTCTGCCTCTGTCTCCCAAGTCCTGGGATTACAGACTTCTGCCACTGTGCCTGGCTTTATGCAATGCTAGAGGTGGAACATGGGACTTCACGTGTGCTCTACCCCCTGAGCCTCATCCTCAGTCCCTCACTCTTTCACTCCAGATTTCCCTTTCAGAGCCCGAGCATCCAGCTTGAGGGGTAAGCATTTGGAGGCCCTTGGAAGACTAGTGAAAAAGAGTGAGGGTATGAGAACTCAGCAGTAAGAGGCAGGATTTTCAATCACAACCAAGAGAGGAGCAGAGTCACCTTGGAGGTTGAGGCAGGAGGATCATCATGAGCTTGAGAGCAGCCTGGTTACAGTGTGACTGTCTCAAAAAGGAAAAAAGAGAGCTAAGAGGAGAGTTACTGTTTGTTTGCTGGCACGCTTGAAGGATGCTCCCCAGTCTTCAGACAGACCAGGGTGTCAGGGTCACCAGCCTGTCCCACTCTCCTCACTGATCTCCTTCTTTCTCCTCCCATCCCCCTCCCTGGCACATTTGCTTTTCAGTTGCCCCGGGTGTCCTCCCAGCCTGTCCCTGTCCCCAGGCTTAGCAAACATTGCAGGCAGCACACAGCAAACAGCCCACAGCCACCTGACTTTGGCTTAAGGGCAGAGGACAGAGACCTTCCCCAAACCCAGCCCCCCTACCTTAGCCTCCCTCTTGGACTGTGGGGTTTGCATGGGGAAGGTTATCGGCTGTCCCAGCCTGGTGAAACAGGGAAAGGTTCAGACATGACCACCAACTACTGCCTCAGTTTCCTCATATGTGAAAATAGTTGTAGACATCTGCCTAGAATCCCCCAGTGAGGGGCTGGACATGTGGCTCAGTGGCAGAAGTCCTGCCCAGCATGTGTCGGCCCTGGTGTTTTGTGGGGACACATTGTATTAAGGCAGGCCTAGGGCCAAGCAATGGTGCCACAGTCTTTACTACCAGGATTTGGGAGGCAGAGGCAGGTGGATCTCTGAGTTTGAGGCCAGCCTGGTCTACAGATCAAGTTCTAGGACTACACATTGAACCCCTGTCTCCAAAAAGAAGAGGAGGAGGAGGGGAAAACAGGCTTAGCATGGTGGCACATACCTACAACCACAACACTCAGGAGCCTGAGAAGGCTAAGGCAGGATGGTCTTGAGTGAGGCTTGCCTGGTATCTAAAGCCATCCTGAGCCAGTAACTGAAACCCCTTCTCAAGAAACCAAAAAACAAACAAACAAACAAAAAACCCAAAGCCCCCCCCACCAAAGATGTAAATTAAGCAACCATTGCTTCAAGCTACATTATTCAACTCTGGCGCTGTGGTCCCCTGTTGCTAGGCAGGTGACAACAGTCTTGGCCCTATTATCTGGGGACTCACGGTAATAGTTCCCAGAAGGTAGCCAGCTAGAGTCTGCAAAGCTGCCATGGAAAAATGCCTGCCAGCCTGGGGTCTGGGAGGGCTTCCTGGAAAACGGGACATGGGCAACTTTGGTATATGAGCACCATGTCTGTCTTTTTGTTCCCTCCTATGCCTTCCCCCATCCCTGCCACTCTATTTCCTAGTCCTTTCCATTACACATACAGCTCAAGGAGTGCCTACGCTGCACTGAAAAATCAAACCCAGCCTTTGGTCACATCAAGCCACGAGAGTGTGAACCAGCCATAAAGACAAACCAGGCATTTGGTCTAGCTCCCTGCTGGCTGTGTGACCCTGCGCCTGTAACTTTACCCCTCTGGGCCTCAGTGGATAGGGATCTTAAGAAGAGTCTGTGGGGAATCATAAAGCGGAAACTATGCAGACCGGGACAGAGCTGGAGAGAGGACTCAGAAGTTAGAGCGCTTGCTGCAGCTCCAGAGCATGCAGGGTCAAACTCCAGCAGCCACAGGCAGCTCCAGACCTCTTCTGTGGGTACTACACACGAGTGGTGCTCGCGAGCGCGCGCGCGCGCACACACACACACACACACACACACACACACATGCGCGCACACACGCGCACACACGCGCACACGAACGCAAGCAAAACAGTCAGACACATAAAATAAATAACAAACACGCTGATTCAGTCCCAGCCCAAAGCACTTCCAGGAGCACTTGTTCTCCATAGGTTTTTAATTATTGTGCGGTGAGGAGGGGCCTGGCAGGTCGTGGGTGTCCTCACGGGGAGGTAGCCTTCTGGGCATCTAGGCAAACGTGGCTTTTAATTTATCCTTCGCTTTGCCGAATACCTCTGAAAACCAGGCCCTTCAGAGAGAGAGATGGGGACAGGGTCAGTGTTTACCCAACGGTCCGAGGGGAGGGGTCCAGACCTCTCCTTCCTGCTCCCTTTTGGTTTCTTTCTTTCATCTCCACCCACACTGTCTGTGGATGAAAATCCTGGGTTGAGTGTCAGTGTCTGCCTCAGTTTCCTCACATAGACGAAGGTGTGTGTGTGTGTGTGTGTGTGTGTGTGTGTGTGTGTGCGCGCGCGCGTGTGTTGGGACAGGGTCTCATGTAGCCCAGGCTGGCCTTGATATGTAGCCCAGGATGACCTTGAACCTCCAATCCTCCTGCCTGCACCTTCCTAATGCTGGGGTAACAGTTTTATACCTTTTTCTGTGCTGCTAGAGGACCAAACCCTGGGCTTCGTGCGTTCGAGGCAAACACTCCACCAACCGAGCCACGTCTCTAGCCAGATCGGAGCCTCGTGAGCCCAAAAGTCAAATAACTTCATTTTGACCTGGCTTTCAAGGCCAGCCCCGTATGAGAGGTAGGTGGTTAGCAGGTGTGCGCAGAGGACAAAGGACAGCCTCCGGCGCTCTTCGGGCACCATCTGCCTGGAGGAGGCTTGGGCGGCTAGCCCCAGGGACCTTGCCTGTGCCGACCTCCCTGTGCCTACCTCCCCATCTGTGGGGTGAAACTCATGCGCCGCTGAACTTCCCTTACACATCTTTGTTTTTTGAGACAGGATTTCTCTGTGTAGCCCTGTCTGTCCTGGACTCGTTGGGTAGACCAGGCTGGCCCCAAACTCACAGCAATCTGCCTGCCTCTGCCTCCTGAGAGCCAAGACTAAAGGTGTGTGCCACCACATTGCCCTTACGCATTTTTTAACATGTATTTTTAAAGTAGACATTTTGTTCATGCCTGGGTGCCTCCGGAGGCCAGGAGAGGACATCGGAGCCCCGGAGCTGCAGTTACAGGCTGTACGGGCCTCCTGACATGAGTGCACCTGCTCTTAACTACTGCGCCCCAGGACTGACTGTTTAAAAATACGGATTCAGGACATCCAATTCAGGTCCTCACAGGCATTTTACGCACTGCGTGATCTTCTCCCTCCATCTTCTTGTTTTTAGTTTGTTTGTTTTTTTTTAATCTTGTTTGTTTTATTTTGCTGGGAATAAAAGCGTGTGCCACCACACCCCACAAGGCTTGCCATCTCTTGCTCCTCCCTTCTCTAGCCTATGCTTGCCCAAGCTGTCATCCCTCTTTCTTGGCCTCTCTCCTTGGCCCACATTATTTTCCTTGTATGGAAGGCCGTTCTCTCTTGCCTGTGGATCTCTCTGCCTCAGGGCCATTGCACTTTCCCTTCACATGAAACTTTCTTGCCAAGTTTAGGCCTGGCTGGATAATTTGTAAACACACCCAGACCTCACTTTAAATGAATGATTTGTCCCCTTGCCAAAAGGAACAGAAATTGGCTAACCAACCTGTTTACCACACACCAGGTGCCTCTGGTGCCTCTTCACTTCCCCCTCAAAGCCACCCCCTCCTTTTTGTTTTTCTTTTGAGGCAGATTCTTGCCTTGTAGCCAAGGCTACAGGACTCAAACTCCTGATTCTCCTCCCTCACCCTTCCAATTTGCTGGAGCCATTTTTGTTGTTGTTGTTGTTGTTGTTTGAGACAGCTTTTCTCTGGGTGGCCCTGTTGTTCTGGAACTCACTCTGTAGACCAGGCTAGTTTAGAACTCACAGAGACCCCCCTGCCTCTGCCTCTGAGTGCTGGGATAAAGGCGTGATCTTCGCCTAGCATCCCCTAGCCTCTGTGTGGCTAATCTGAACTGCAGAGCCTAAACCAGGCACAGCTCCCACTATGACCCCGCCCCAACTTTCCTATATTTTTTCTGTGACCTGGAGATTCAAGTTCATGCATGTCCTTCTTAAGAGCACACAGGAAAAGCCTGTTCAGGCTCTTTTCTAGCTTGTCAGCCACTAAGCTTGGCCCTTCACTGCCAGCTGGAAACACCCTCTAACAGGTGGCCAGGAGTTCCACTGCCTATCCGGACACTCCAAGCACCTTGAGACCTACGATTGGTCATGAGATCTATGATTGGCTCAGGGACAGTGCCAAAAACTCCTCTTGTGCTCAGTTTCCCCATTGGCTTTTCCGCTAGGGTTTTCACAAGACCCCCATCCCCCCAGAACCCCGCCCGTGCCCTGAAAAGGTCCTAACCGTGTCTTGGTCAAAATTTCCTTCTCTTTGATATGTTCAATGGCTGCCCTAGCCTTGTCTTCCAAAGCGCTCCCAAACGCCTTCAGTTTATCTGGTAAACTCTCGAATGTGCTGGCCAAGTCGGGGGCCGCCTGGGCAGGGGGTGGGCCTGCAAGGAGAGGTTTGCAAGCAAATCCGTTAGCATGGGGGAGGGTATCGGACACTTGTTTTTTTTACCTCACTGTCCACCTCCACCATCTATGCCCCGCCCCTCCTAAGGAGATCAGCCAGTCACAGAGGGGTCTGTAACATCACCTGTAGCTGGGGCTCTTTTGAGTAGACTTGCCTCCCCCAATACCCACCTTAACAGAAAAGTAAGCCACCAGCCAGGTAGGTTGGGGACGTTCCGAGGGAAGTGGTGGAATGGTGGCCCAGAGAGGGACCTCGGAGCTCTCCCTCCAGGGTCCTCTAAGTCTGGACGGCGGGCCCACGACCGACCAGCTTCTCATTTCCAAGCCTCCTTCTTACCTTCCAAAGCCATGGCCACAACCACAATCAGGACAGGAAGTGAGATGAGGAGCCTCATGGTGACTGGAGGGGCACCTGGAGGGAGACACGGGTGGGGCACATCACTAGCACCCACCACCACCACCGTGACCCCACCACCCCGGTCTCTTAGGAGGATGAGAGGAACCGGGGGTCACTTTTCCACACACTAACCTGGATCTAAGGATCTGTCAGGAGGACGACAGGGCTGGGAGGATCCTGCACAGTGGTTTAACAGGTTGAGGAGGGGGCGGAGCAGGCCGATCGCCCTTCCCCTGAGCCTCCCCTTTGCCTCTGTGTCTACCTACTTTTTTTTGGACTTGGGATCTTCGGTTGAACTGGAACTGAACACCTGATCTTCCTGCCTCTGCCTCTCTAGTGAGTGCTGGGATTACAGGAGTGCACCACAAGTGGCCCATCCTCTGCCATGCCAGTGGGTACTGGGTGCCAGGTCCTGGTGCCCAGATCCATCCTTTAGGCCTAGGGCTTGTCACTGGTCAGCATCCTCCCTCCCTCCCAAATAGCATTGCTCTTCCTCCAGCCTTGGCCCCTCTGCCCACTCAGGGAGTACATGGTCTCACCTTCTCTCTAAGGCTGTCCTATCTTAGGGGACTTAGAAACAACTCTCCAACCTCCAAATCTCGCCCCTGGCTCCCATCCTCAAGTTACCGTTTCTTTTCCCTTTCCTTGTCCACACGTATCAGCTGACTGTCTATCCAGGGTGCTGGCATCTGGCTGCATTCTCCCTTCAACAACAGTGCCTTTGCATCTGGGCACCCCAGGCCTCCTTGGATGCCCTCTGGGGTCTTAACTTGACACCCCTCATCTCTTTTCTTTAGGACTTGCCTCTTCAGCTAGTCAAAAGTGCAGAGCCTCTCAGTTTGAAAAACTCCACAGTGCCCCCCAACCGGCACAAACCCATTCCCTGCTCCTGAAAACACTATTAGCTCTTGTTGGGCCTCCCAGGCCCCTCCTGGCCCCAAGCCTGCCTCCCCACCCCCTCCCTCCACCACATCCTTTCCCTGAGGCTGGAGTCCAAGGCCTTTCCCTCCCCCAGAGCTGCCACTGACCGGCAGTGACCCCCTGGCAGCCGGTGGCTATGGGCCCTAGACTCTAGGTTGCCTGGCCTGGTGCCCCTGAAGCCCACGTGTCAGCTCTAGGGAGGGGGACACAACAGGGGGATGGTTGTGAAAGGGGTGGAAGAGACTCGACCCTGGCTGTGTTGCAACATCTCTGGGGCCAGCTCACAGCTTCCAGTCCCTGTGGGCGCCAGGCCTGACCCTCCTGCTTCCTGAACGGAGTCCTGCTCAGTCCTCAAGCACCCATCTGCATAGAAGAGATTTCTCCCCTTCCACATTGCTGCTTCCAGTTTCCTCCTCTTCTTAGCAGCAGGGGCCACCCGAGCCACAGGTAGGGCAATGGAAGACTGCTAAGGGCATCCAGCTACCAGTCATTCAACTCGCATTTGTTTGTTTTTTAAAGGGTTTCTCTGTGTAGCCCTGGCTGTCCTGGACTCACTCTGTAGACCAGGCTGGCCTCAAACTCACAGAGAGCCACCTGCCACCTGTCTCTTAAATGCTGGGATCAAAGGCGCATGACACGACCGCCTGGCTTTCAACTCCGATCCTTACACTCCAAGCTTTGATTTTCCGTACGGTCAGCCCAACACTCTATGGTTCCCCTCACAATTCTTGTTCTCTAATGTCTTTCTATGGTCCCTGTCTACCTCTGGGTCTGACTGGGGTCATGGGGAATGGGGTTCCTCCTTTGCTCAGAAGTCTCTGCGCTTTGGAAGTACACCTTTGCCTGTAATCCCATCACTTGGGAGGTAGAGGTGGGAAGGCCAGGGGTTCAAGGATAGCCTAGGCTAGATAGTGAGGTGGAGGCCAGCCTGGCCGCCCCAAGATCCTGACTCAAAAATCAACAAGAACAAAAAGGGTGAAGGAAGATGTGGTTCAGTCGGTTGAACACTTGCCTAGCACGCAGGAAAGCCTGGATGCAGTCTGGAGCACCACACAAAACTGGGAATTATAGCTGGGCTCACTGGCACACTCAGGGAGGCAGAGGCTGGCAGATCTCTCTAAGTTTCAGGCCAGCCTGGTTACAAAGTGAGTCCAGGATAGCAAAGGCTACACAGAGAAATCCTGTCTCTAAAAACAAAACAAACAAAACCCCTAAACTGGGAGTTATGCGTGTGCCTGCCTACCCAGCACCTAGGACTTTGAGGCAGGAAGGTCAGGTGTTCAAGGTCATCCTTGGCTATACATTGAGCTAGCTAAAGAATAGTTCTGGGTACACAAGCCTTTGCTTCAAACAAAACCAAAATCTCTCTGTAGAACACAAACTTAAGCCCTCAGCTAGGCCTGGTGACACAAACCTGTAAGTCCAGCATTTGGGGCTGAGGCAGGATACAGTGTTCAAGGCCAGCCTGGCTCAAATAACATCAGAAGAACTCAGGTCTTCAGTGGGAGATATGCCTGCTGTGCCTCCCTCATTTTGATAGTTGAGATTCTGAGGCCCTGATCCTAGCCCCTGGGCATGAAATGCAGCTGCCTCCTGCCTTGCTGCACTGGCCCTTCCTCTCACCGGGCCAGTGAATCATCTGTGGGCGTGGTGCCTTCCTCCAGATAATGCTGAGCTTGGTGCCAGGAAAAGCTCCTGGCTCAGGATGTGCGAGAGGCCATTGGGGCCTGAAGCCCTGGTCTGACCCAAGAGACAGCTTCTCAAGGCCTGGCCTTGTCCCTGTTGGTGGGAGCCCTGCTGGCTTCCTGAGAACTGAGGGGTTGGGAGGGGAAGGCAGCCAGGGGCTGTCCAGCCTCTACCACAGCCCTTCTGAGTGCCAGCTCCCAGAGGCATGGAGAGAATGTCTGTGTCCCCAGTCTGAACTCACTTCCCATAGGCTTGTTGGGAACAGTACAGGTAGGGGAGAAAGGATAGGGCTGGCTCTGCCAAAGCGTGACCCAGAGGGTGCAAAGACCACTGGACTTCAGAGTAAAGGAGAAAGGCTAAGGCTGGAGAGCCACGATTTTGGAAGGGGAGGAATAACCCAGAGCAAAAGAAACTGCAAAAGGGTGAGGTAGCTCAGGAAAACAGGAAGCCAGAAAAGGAAGCCTAGAAGGGAGCAGAGAGAAGACAAGGCAAGAAGAGGGGTTCAGATTAAGGTACAGGGGAGGATGGAGAGGGCAGGAGGAAAGTAAACACAGCCCGGCAGACTCCAGTTTCTGTGGCTCGGAGGTAGAGCCCCTGCCTAGAATCCCGTGAGGGGCTGGGGTGTGGCTCAGTGGTAGAGCACTTTTCCTCGAATATTGCTGGGTCCTAGGCTTAATTTCATGATGGGTCCTAGGCTTAATTTCTATCACTTCAAAAACAAAACAGAACCAAACTCGAGCTGAAACAAAGAACATAGCCTCTCTCTACATCTCTACAGGCAGCGACAGTGTCATGGAATATATGATATGTGAGGCAGAAAAGATAAACCGAGGCTGGAGCTGTGTGGAATCATTCACAGAGACTCAGCAGTTGCTTGGAGAATCTTTATTAAGCAAGGGCCACCAGAGGGCCAGAGTGGTGTTGGGGACAGGGCCACCTGCTGGTCGTGGATGGCGCCTCAGGGGGTAGGAGAGGGATCTTCATTGACTCTCCTTGGGCACTGGGGTAGGGAGGATGGGATTGGTAGCCACGGAGGCCTGTATCTTCTCTACCAGGTTTGCCCACTGGCGCTGCATGTCATCCACCAGTGGCTCGAACCAGCTCTTGAGGCGGGCTTGGAAGATCTCGGCCTGCAGGCGGATCTGCTGTGTCTGCTCCTCCATCTTGGAGCGCACCTCCTCCATCTGCTCGCGCACCTCCTCTAGGCGGTCACGGGCCTGGTTGCCCATCAGCTCCAGCCGACCCCGGATGCGGGCACCCAAAGCCTGGGCGCGCTCACGCAGGGGCTGTGCAGCCCCGGCGCCCAGGTTGGCCGTGCGCTGGCGACCTTCCTCCACCAGTGGCCCCAGGCGCTCACGGATGGCGCTCACTCCGCGTTCAGCGCCCTCACGGGCTCCGGCCTTGTACACAGCCAGGCGCTTGTGCAGATCCTCGGCATCCCGCAGCAGGCGCTTGCGCATCTTCCGCAGGTGTGAGGTGAGGCGCCCCCGCAGCTCCTCCGTGCTCTGGCCCAGCATGGTCTGTACCTCACTGCGGTACTGGCCCAGTCTGTTGCGTAGGTCTTCCATGTCCGCCCCGAGCCTGGCCTGTGCCGCCTGCACCTCTTTGGCCAGCCTGGCCCGTGTCTCCTCTGCCATCGGGCCCAGCTGTTTTTCCAGTTCCTTTGTGTAAGCCTTCACTTCTGTCATGGTGTCCTCTATCAGAACCCTGCAGGCCCAGAGGAAACACAAGAGGGAGATGAGGGCCTAGACAGAAGGGCCCGGGAACTAGGGTGGGCGAAAAACTAAGACAGAACCAAGGTGTGATGTACTCGCTTGTGTTCCCAGAAGGTGAGAAGTGAGGCAGGACAAGTGTAGTGCCTTCAAAACCAGTTTGAGCTACAGATTGGGGTCCTGTCTCAAGAAGCCAAAAGCCAATAAACCAAAGAGTTTATTGTAAATAAATAGGAAATAAACAGCTGCTTGTTAATCCCAGCACCCTAAGGCGAAATAAGGCAGGAGGGTGGAGAGTTCAAGGCCAACCTGGGCTACACAGTAATGGAGAAAGGAAACAAGGGCATTGGTGCCCAGATAGCGGAGATCTGGGGACCTGGATGTTTAGTGGGTGCAGAGGCTGAAGGGACAGGGGCTGGGCACTCACGTCAGTTCCTGCGTGACCTGTGAGCTCTGCAGATCTTCCTGGACCTGGTCAGACAGCGTCTGCACCCAGCGCAGGTAATCCCAGAAGCGGCTCAGGGCCAGCTCCCAGGGTTGGTTGCTCTGCCATCCAAGCCACTCTGTCACCTCTGGCTGGAGCTCTGGCTCTCCCTCGGCCAGGCATCCTGTGTAGAATAAATTCAAAGCTGGCTCAGGACCTACAGTGTTCTTGGGTCTCTTTGAAGCAACAGTGGGTTCGGAAGCAGTGGAGTCTGTTTAGTTAGTACAAGCATGTATTGTCTCAGTATCCTATATAGTACAGAGCTGAGACCAGGTAAGGTATGGAATTAGAAAATATATACCTCCCCTTTAAACACAACTTTTGATTTGTGTGTGTGTGTGATGTGTGCGTGCGCCGGTGCACCCCTTGTGGGTCAGAGGACATCTAGAGAAATCGGCTCTCCCCTTCCACCATGTAGGTCTCAGAGATGCGTCGTCTTCAGGCTCGGTGGCCAGCACCTTTATTCACTGAGCCATCAATCCTGATATTATAGATAGGGGAAATCGAAAGCTAAAGAGTAAATAAAACAGCTGCTCGGGGCTATTGAATCCCAGAGAGGTCTCAGACATGCCCCAGCCCCAATGTGCCAGCCAGCAGAAGAGACCTAGGGCTAGAATGGGATCCAAAGAGAGGCTGGGCCATACCTGCCAACAACGCGACCACCAACACCGCCCACAGAGCCTTCATCTTCACAACTGTGATGAACCAGCCTGGGGAGGAAGCAATTGTCTTTGAACAGCTGGGAGGGGGCACTCCGCCCACCCAGAGAGCCTCACCCAGTCTCCCTACTCAGATCTGTGACACTTTAGCCAATCACAAATATTTCCCAAGTAGAACACCCGCTCCTCCCAAAGGTCTATTTACTCCCCTTCTGATGCTCACTATCTCTGCATCCCTGGGGGTGGATCGGCTGCCAAAAATTCCAGCTCCCTCTCCTAGGGTTCAAATTCCACTTCATCCAGCAACAGCAGGTAGTCCAATTTACATTCCTCTTTTAACCTTTGGGGCAGAGCCCTGCTGATTTAACGTGCTTTTCAATAGTCCTCCAGCCCTCAGAAGTGGTGCCCTTCCCCCCCCCCCCTCAGGACTTTGGGGCAAGAGGATTGAGGGTCGGCAGTTTGGGACCAGTCCGGTTACTTGGGGACTTGGTGGAAACCATCCTGGGTTGTTTCCCTGTATCCCGCCTTCTAGCTGTGCTAGTATGCACGCAATAAGAGCCCCGCACTCCCAGAGATGGCCTTTCCAGCTCCTCCATCTGTCCTGACTCTGGCGAAAGCGAGTTACATGTCCTTAGTTTGTCCCCAAGTGCCTCTTTTATGCTTCCTGCTTTTCCAATTCTTGTCCCTGTTTCCTGGATACCAGGGGATTCCAAGGTCCACACCCCACATCTTCCCAAGGACCCCGAGTCCCCAGCCCAGCTTGTCTTACCGCTGCCTTCTGAAACAAGACCTCCGGGGGCTGAGCAGGGCAAGGGATCCCAGACTTGTCCAATTATAGGGCTCCCTCTGCCCCGCCCCTCCTCAGGATTTGGGCGGGCTGGGCCAGGACCCTGTCACGAGGCGGGTTGTTCTCTCCCTCTTCACAGCAGGGCAGAGGAGAGAGGAGGAGTTAGGAGGCCTTGTGACCCCCTGCCCCCCACAATGAGAGCTGAAATCTCATAAAATAATCCAGGCATCAGTGCATTCTTTCCCTGTGGGGTCTGGTGCACTGTAAGAAAAAGGCTTGGTGGCTTAAATGGAAATGGGTGGGGGCTGGGGTCCTGTGGCTGTCTTGTGAGATGCTCAGCTTCTGGAGTGAAGCTTGAGTTTTAACCCTGGCCCCTATGGTTGACTCCTCAGCCTCAGGTGGACTCTCCCATCCTGGGCTGGGCCTGTTCCGGTTCCTTCAGGAGCTATTCCATGTCCCCCCCCCCCCCCCCCATGGGTTTGAAGACATCAAGCTAAGTCCTGGGAACCTGAGTGCTGATGCTTCTTCAGCCCTATCTGCTAGTCGCCAGGTATACCTGGTGCCTTGGGAGGGCATTGCCCTGGCCACTTTTATCCTGTGTTTGAGACAGGGTTCTCTGTAGCGTTGGCTGGCCTGGCCTCCCTTTGTAGACCAGGCTGGCCTTGAACTCACAGAGATCTGCTGACCTGTCTCCCCAAGTGCTGGGATTACAGGCTCATGCCACAGTGCCCTGCTTGCCAGCACATTTTTAAAGTTGTTTTGAGACAGGATACTCAGGTTGCCCGCAAAGTCTCAAAGATCCTTCTGCCTCTACTGCTGTAGCATGCTGGGATTGCAGGTGTGCACTTAGCTTTTCCTAGCAGAATTTTTACTCATAAACTCAGAACAGCTATTTTGGGGGACTTGTGCCTGTAGTACTAGCCACTTGGGAAGCTAAGACAGGACCCACTGAGCTCAGAAGTAGTAAAAGTGACTTAGGCAATGGAACAAAGCCCACAAGAAGTGGGGAAAGCAGGCCTACCTGGGTTGTCAGGGCAAAGGGCTCACCCACCACTAGCAAGCTTTCTAGATGCACTGTAGGCACAAAGAGGTTTCCTGTTCCTAGCTGTTGCCCAGAGGGTGGTAGTGGGAGAGGAATCCACATAACAAGGTTTGGCACTGGATGGGGCAGATAAAGGATTCTGTGGGATGAGAAGAGGTGGAACACCTGATTCCCAGAAGACTACAGGGTGCCTGACCAGGCCCAGGCCTGTTAGGTTTGGCCTCAGAGAACAATGGCAAGGAGTAGGTGTGGCTTCCATGGGTTATTAAGGGTCAGTTCCACTGGGCAGCTAGCACCCCCAGACCGGGCACTAGAAAGGGTTTCAGTTTGCCAGTGAGGACATCGACTAGTTTGTTCGAGTCTTTGCTTGGCAAAACACACTCCCAGTGGGGTGGCATGAGAAGCATGGCTGCAGCCGCCAACACAGAACCTAGTTTGAGGCTGTTAGCACATCCCGTGATGTGCAGGAGCTGGAATGTGGAAGAGCACTTTGGTGACCCACCACCTGCGGGCCAACACTGCAAAAGCCCCTTCCTCCCCTCAGAGCTACTTCCCATGTTGTGCTCAAGTTCCTCCAGGAACTTGGCTTCTTCCTCAAGTTTCTGAGACCTCTGACCTTCCCACTGGGAATCTCTACCCCACCCGCTACCACCTCAGCTGTTTTTGGAACAGGGAGGCTCCCGAGCCCCATTTTCCTTACCCCCACCCTGTTTGCAGAGACAAAGTCCAGTGCCACCTCTCCTGGTCAGGTTGCACAGGGACAAGTGACCTGGAGCCACCCTCCTGGTGAGGCCAGTCCTGTGATGTGTCTGCCCCTTAAGTCCCCAAGAGCAAAGGGTGTGACTGGCCAAGCTTTTCCTAAGCTTTCCAGTGCCACCTACTGGCAAGACAAGCTCAGTGACTGGAGAAAACAGAGGCCTCCCAGATCCTTTTTTTCCATGTGTATTTTTTGTTTTTTAAGGTTTTTTTTTGTTTGTTTTTTCTGTAAAATGTCCCGGTTCTTCCATAACTTATAAACATGATTTCTATGGAGGGGTGGAGGGGAGAGGGGCGGCCAGGGGCGCTCCTCTGCTGTCCTCAGGAGGATGGGGACATCACTGTCTTTCCTCCAGCCGCCTCTGCCTGGGTGCTCACAGCCAAGTGCCCTTCAGATTCCAGAACTCCCTCCGGGACCCAGGCCCCTTGGACACTGTCCCCTGGCGCTGGGGATCCTCAGGCGTGGGGTGGGTCCCCTCCTTCCCACTGTCCCAACCCCAGGAGGGAGGGGGGAGAGGAGGGGAGGGCGGCCGGCCCAGTGGTGTCTGCAGAGGAAGGGCAGGTGGGCTCAGCCGATGGTGAGGCCGAAGCCGCACAAGAACTTATTCTTGCGGTGGTTCAGGAAGGCGCAGAGGGACAGTGTCAGGGGTAGGGGTGGCAGCTTCTTCTCCAGTGTGGCGCCCACGATCCAGTTACTGTTCACAGAGCCTGTGGGTGAAGGGCGGGCAGAGACTGGGTGAATCAATGTATCTGGTCACCTCTATGGTAGTCACACCAGACCTCTAAGCACATGCTGTCACAGGTCAAGCAGCTACTCGGCCCTGCTCCTCTCCAGTTCCCTGATCTCTGGGAATGGCTGCTCCCACAGACACACGGGGCTGACGGGCTTGGCTCAGCTATCATGTAAAGGGACAGAATGATTGGGACAGAGGCAGCACTCAACAGGGGATGCTGCTGGGGTCGCAGCCACGCAGCCCCAGACGAGCATCACAGCTCCCAGGGAACGGCGGCCACCCTAAGCTCAGCATCATCCATTTCGACATGACCTAGAAGGAGCTTCTGAACCTGGCTGCCACCACCCAGGCTCCCCAGCTGGGGGGGTGGGTAGCTGTGTACAAGCTAGTCATTTTTCTACACAGGGTTTCTCTGTGTAGCCCTGGCTATCCTAGAATTATGTAGATCCAAGGAAGCTCAATAGAAATGTCTCTGTAAGGGCTGGAGAGATGGCTCAGAGCACTGGCCGCTCTTCCAGAGGTCCTGAGCTCAACCACATGGGGGCTCACAACCATCTATAACGAGGTGTCCTCTTCTGTCATGCAGGAGCACATGCAGACAGAAGATTGTAAACGTAATAGAAAAAGAAATCTTTAAAACAGTTAAGAAAAAGAAATATCTTCCTAAGTAAGACAGGGCTGCAGGCCAGCCTCTAGGGCATTTTCTTTACTAGTGACTGCTGTGGGAGGACCCACTGTGGATGGAGCACAGAGGGGCTAAAAGCAGGCTGAGGAAGCCCAAAGGAGCTTCTGCATCAGCTCATGCCTCCAGTTCCTGCTCCAACTTCTCTCAGTGACAGGTGTGTGATCAAGAGTTGTAAACCAAAATAAAACTCTTTTGCTCCAAGTTATTTATGGTTGTGGTATTTCATCACAGCAATAAAATCCTAAGAGTGAATGGGGAAGGCCAAGTGCAGAGAGCTTGTTAGATGGGCATGGGAAGCAGGGTAAAGTGCTGGGGGAGTCCCACTGTTTGACAAGTCTCCCCGAGCAATCTGGAGGTGTATAAAGCACCTCACACACCCAAAGAACACTTTCATCTTCTCCATCTCCTATGGCCTCTACCACACAGGCAGCTGGAGGGAAACTGAGGCCTTCCTTACCTTTGAAGAGGAAGTTGGCCTTAGGCAGGTCCAGCTGGTACCCAAAGGAGGCACTGGTGTCCTGCATCCTGGTACTGGCCTCAAACTCCACGCCTACCTGCAGCTGGGGGAAGGAGGGCCCACATACATGGGCCACCCATTAGGGCTCCTGGGCATACCAACAGCACTGGTAAACCCGGCCTGGGACTCACAACTAGGAGCTCCCCCCTGCTTACCTGGTCACTGGCTTTGTGGTAGTACGTTGCATGCATGCCTGCCTGGCCCAGTGTTACTGTCGCCAACCAGTTGTTCACTAGGAGAGCAGAGCTGGGTGAAGACTGGGGACGTCTGGAAACCAGAGCCTTACTGTTCAGCCCCCAGCTCTCTTCCCTCTCATCCTCCCTCCTCACTGTGCCCCAGGCTCACATGTGTATTTCCCAGCTAGAGACATGACCGTGCCCTCCTCTCCAGGCCGCCGGTGGTAGACGAGCTCTCCCCCCAGGGCCAGACACGGTGTGATGCTCTGGAGGTAGTGGGCCACGAGGATTCCTGCAGGAGGAGAGGGTCGTCAGACTGCCCAGCCCAGCCCAGGCCTGCCTTTATCTCCCCAGAGGCTGCTCCCAGCTAACCCTTGCAACAGCTCATGCCACGATCCTTCGCTCTGCCTCTCCTGCAGTAGGACCCCCAAAGAGGCAAGCCGCCCTTTCACAGAACATGGCGAGCAGGAATAATAAATGTCCCTCTGCCTCACAGGCCAAGGCTCTGAGGCACTCTCGTTTAAAGGTGAGGGCAGGGAACTGGGAAGGGGGGCTGGAGGCAGCCCTTGAATTCTACTGCTGAATTCAACAGTAGAATTCTTGCTTAGCCTGAATAAGGCCCTGAATTCCACCCCTTGAATGGGAGGGAAGAGAAAAAAAAATAAAAGTAAAAAAGAAAGGACAGAACAGATGGGAAGACTGAGGAGTTCCTGGGGAGAGCCCAAGGCCAGGTGGGCAGACTCCCACAGTCATAGCCTGTCTCCTTGCACAAACTTTCCAGAGGAGTGGGCGTGTCACAGAGACATAAATGCAGGCAAAATACTCAAATACTCATTACACATTAAAAAAAAAAAAAAAAAAAAAAAGCAGAATTTAAGGTCAAAGCTGGGCTGAGGTATCTACAAACTGGCTATATATTAGGTTGGACAGGAGTCCATGTGCTCAAGGCATCCCTAAGATGGATGCTGGCTGGAAAAGCCCCACAGACTCTCTAAGAGGATCCACTGTGATTCAGAGACTTCAGTTTCAGCCCACTAGGAGAGGGGCTGGCTGGGTGGATAAGTTGACCAGGTGTCCCATAGTGGTGACTTCAGTATCTGGTGAACATTCTGTAGATGTTTGGCCAGGAGAGTAGAGGGAAAGCTCTGGTGGCGGCATCACTCTAGAGGACATGGCTGCTTTATGCTGGGGCCAACCCACAGGGCACCACAAACTAATGTGAGGAGCTTGGCTCCTCCCGGAGCACTGGGGACCTGTGGCAGGTTCTCAGTTTCTGCTCTGGCGAGATTCCCTGAATGTGCTGTGAGGCCTTTGGAGAGGCTACACCTGTGTGAGGACGAGGAGGCCGTAGGTAGAGAGTGGCTTGGTCCCTGGGGGTCGGAGAACGGGCTTCTGCCTTGAACTTGCTGTCTGTAAATGGCCACTCAGAGGACTCTAGCTCTCAGTTTGCTGTCTGTCAGATGAGTTGATAGTGGTGATCAGAGGTATGCTGGGATTGAGTTGATCTTGTCCTGAAGCTAATGGTCACCTGCTCACTGAGAGAACACTCCGGCTGGCTCATGAGCCCATGGTACCTGCCCCTGTCCTGACCATGGTCAGACATCTCAGCACACTGAGGCCCTGGCTGGGAACTCTGGGCCCCAGCTCACACAAGCTGGTCCACAGTAGTCCTGGACACTCTTCTGCCAGATACTCCTCTGGAAAGTTTGTGCAGGGAGACAGGCTATGACTCTGTGGGAGCCTGCCCACCTGGACAGCCACCTGGCCTTGGCTCTCCCCAAGAACTCCTCAGTCTTCCCATCTGTTCCAGAGCCCATCAGAAATATCTTCATATATTTCTTTGTACGTTACAGAAAGGCCTTGTTTTGGGAACTGCTGCTGTAGTCAAAACTCCTGTCCTGCAATAGGGACCAGTACAGACAAGCATGGTAGGAAAAGCAGGGCCTCTGATGGTACAACTTGGAGGGCCTGTCTATGGCTAACCACTACCCATCCAAGTACAGTCAAGGTCATGTCCTGAGGCTGAAAGCCCGGAAGCGTATAGTTCAATGGTAGAACACCTGCCTGATGTAGGCTGACAGCTTCTTAAAAACTTTAATTATTTATTTGTGTGCTTATTTTCTAAGGCAGGTATCTGGCTTTTCAAGACAGTTTCTCTGTGTAGCCCTGGCTGTCCTGGAACTCACTCTGTAGTGAGGCGGGCCTCAGAGATCCAAGCTTCCGCCTCCTGAGTGCTGGGATTAAAGTTGTGCACCACATTGCCTGCTTGGCTGACAGTCACTCTGCAGGGCAGGTGGCTCTGCATTCCAGCAGAGACCGTTCCATCCCTAACATGCTAGGAATACCTTCTTTTAATAAAAACAAATAGAAGGTCACCCTTTCCGTTTTTGCTTTAAGCACTTGCGTTTTGGAGAAGCTGTCTGGGTCACCCCAGTTAAGGTGAGCCCCTTGCTAGACGCCATCATAGTTAGGCCAGCCAGATGGCCCGGAAGGTAAAAGAGCGTGCTGTGTAACCCTGGGACCTACAGTAGAAGGAGAACCAACTCCACAAAGTTGGCCTCTAACCTCTGCAAACACGCGTGGCATGCACTGACACACACTAATGATAAAGAAGAGATGTAATCAGTTGCTGGGCATGGGGGTGCACGCCTTTAATCCCAGCACATGGGATACAGAGGCAGGCCGATCTGAGATTGAGGCCAGTCTGGTCTACAGAGTGAGTTCCAGAACAGTCAAGGCTATACAGAGACCCTGTCTTGAAAAACAACACAAAACACCTTGTTTATGTGCTGTGACCATAACCCAGGTCCTTTCGAGCACTGCACCACCAAGCCCTGGCCTTCGACCCTCATTGCCAGATCTGGGCAGGTGTTAAGCCACACCCCGGGTACACCCAATAGCTCTACCTTTTTATTTGGAGGTCCAGGCTCTGGGGATGGACATTCCCCAGAGGTGGACTCAGGGCTTCTGTTCACTGTGTCATCAATGCTTAACTATACTGTATGGGCAGGCTCGGTATGCTCCCATTTCACGGGCAGTTACACAGGTGGTCAGCAACTCCTGCCCACGACAAAAAAGGAGCGCAGAGGGGCCAGGCATCAAGAGTCATCCATACTCATCTTTGTTTTATCTTTCTGTCTGTACATGGCCATCCTGTGCTCTGTTCCATGACTAACACCCCTCAGTCCAAGCCCCACAGTACTGACACTAAGAACCATCACTGGAGCACACGACTAACCTCATAGGCACTGAGCCCACCAAGCTTCACCAGTGTCGCTTGGGTCTGCACGGCTGAGCTGTGAAAGCAGCAGTCCAGGGCTGAACTATGGCCCCCAGGTACAGTTACTGCCTAATGGTGCTGTATTGTTTTGCCCTGTGAGCATGGAACCCAGGCGATTTACCTGCACGCCACATGCCTCCAGTTTACCTAACACACCATCCCTTTTCTGCTTTCTTTGGGGAGACAAGCTTTCACTGCAAATACCAGGTGTGGAGGTTTGAATGAGAAATGTCCCCATGGTCTCAGGCATCCTACCACTTGCACCCCAGTTGGTGGTTCGGTTTGGAGAGGCCCAGGCTCAGCCTGCTTGAGGAAAGCAAGTCTGGGTGAAGACTTTGAAGTTTCAAAGACTTAGGCTTTTCCAGTGGTCTGTTCCCTGCTCTTGCTGCCAGGCCTGCCACTTGTGTCGTATCTCACTGCTATGACAAACTCTTATCCCTCTGGATCTTTAAGTCCAAAGAATTCCAGTCTTTCCTTCTGTAACCCACATTAATCAAGGTGTCTCACCACAGCAACAGAAAACACGGCAGGCTGGCCTTCCGTTGCACCAGTCTTCCTGAGTGTTTGACCAGTATGTTTGTACCACACCCATTTTTGTTTGCTTGCTTGTTTATTTCACTGTGCAGGCCAGGCCGAACTTAAACTCAAGGGACCCACTGCTGTGGCCTCCCTAACGCTGGGCGTCAGGGTTTGTTCCGCCAGGCCAGAACAATGGCTCAGGGGTTAAGCTGAGAGCATTGGCAGCTCTCAGAAGATCCAGATTCCACCAGCACCCACAAGGTGACTCACAGCCGTCTGTAACCCTACCCTCAAGGGACTGGACAGGCTCTCCTGGCCTGAGGGCAGTGGGCACACTTCAAGTGCTAACACACATGTAGCAAGTACCACACACAACAAATAAAACGCACGTGCCTTTCCCCCACAGGGCTCCAGCCCTCATCTCTGACTCTCCCCAGTAGTACTGGAATTAAAGCTGTGGCAATACCTGGCTTTTCATTTTTCTTTTTTGAGAGGGATTCATAGCTCAGGCTGCCAGAAACTCATGCTGCCCTGCCCCAGGCTTATGAGTGCTGGGACAAGCTCATGTCTCTACCCACGGATCTCAAGTCACTCCTACCCTGCCACCTCTCAGAGGTCCCAAGAGGCAAAGCCATGAGCCTTGTGGGGAAAGGGGAGCTGGATCAAGGCTTCATGACCACCCGTGAGGCTCCACCTCTTACCTGAACCCACCAAGACATCTGGGTTGCCTAGCGTGACAGCAGCCGTGAAGTCGGAGCCCCGGTACTCCCCATCCACCTGCCAGTTCACAAACTTCGACTGCTGGGTCTGTGGGAGAAGGGCCATGTGAGGGCCACAGATGAGGGGCACCTGTAGGGGTGGCAGGCCACGCCCACACATGACTCACCTGGATGGCCATCTTGGACCTGAGGCCTGGGCTCAGCTGGTGGATGACCTGTGCATTGAGGCTCCCACTGTTGTCCATGTCACCCACCAGCACAGGGAACGCCTGCAAGACAGAGGGCAGCCTACAGGTCAGAGGCTTTGTGTGCACAAGGCGCGCAGTCAGTCTAAGCAAGAGGCTTGGATTCTGAGTAGCACACTGGCAGCCCCTCCAGCACGAGGGCCTCAGTACTTAAGACAGCGCCCTCTTGGGGCATGACTTCAGTGACACACCCCACAGGCAGGCAGACAGTCTGTGGAGGAATCACTTCTGCTTTTGAGAAACAGGGTTTCCTGTAGCTTAGAGTGACCTTAAACTATCTTAACTAAGGTTGCTATTGCTGGAATAAACACCAGGACCAAAAGCTAATTGGGGAAACAAAGATTTCCTTCAGCTTACAGCTCCACACCACAGCTCATCACCAAGGAAAATCAGGGCAGGAACTGAATGCAGGATCGTGGAGGCAGGAGCCGAGGCCAAAGACAGGTGCTACTCACTGGCCTGCTTAGGCCTTTCTCAGAGCAGCCAAGACCAGCTCAAGGGCAGCAGTGCCCACAGTGGGCTGGGCGCTCCCCCCTCCATCATCAGTCGAGGAAACGCTCCACAGGCAGCCTGGTGGTGGCATTTTCTCAGTTCCTCTCCCCAGGCTGACTGCAGCTTGAACCACCCTGACTAGAGCCAGTCACCACACTAGCTACTGTCACTCAGGCTGCCCATGACCTCCTCAATGCTGGATTACAGGTCTGGCCCATCTGCCTGTGTCTTGGTTTGTATGTTTGTTTATTTATGGAAGCAGGTCTTGCTACGTCGTAGCCTGGAACTCATCCTTCTGCCACAGCTTTCCCAGGTGCTAGGATGACAAGCATGTGTCAGGACACCTAGCTGGGGTTGGGCAGGCTCCACTTCTGTGCTGGCAACACATGACCTCTATGGCGGTCTTTCTAAACTTCCTTCTCTCCACTATTACAGGCCAGTCCATACTTGACTTGACAAGCTACGTCACCTTGCAGCTTCAACTCTTAGATAACTACCAGCTTCACTTGAGGAGCCAATGAGATGGGTCAGCGGGAAGGCATAGGCACTTGTCACCAAGCCTGATGACATAAGTTCAATTCCCAGAGCACACAAAGTGGAAGGAAAGAAATGACTGTTGCAGGTTGTCTTCTGCCCTCCAGAGCACAACCCCAAACAAACAAATGCAATTCCAAGTGCAGCTCAGGCCTTTTCTGCCTGGCAACACTAGGGCACTATGACAAATGGGCTGAGCCAAGAAGGGACCCTTGCTACTCTACTGAGCTCCAGGGGAGGCCTTCATTCCTTGCTGATCTGGAGGTGGTGGTGCCAGACTTGTGACTTTGATTTTAAAAAGGACCAGGTGTGGTGGCACACATCTCTAATCCCGGCACTCGGGAGACAGACAAGAGGGCAAGAAGCCCTCGGAGTTGACCTCCAGCCTGGCTTACAGAGGGCCTTCCAGTTCAGCCAGAGCTTAGAGAGGTGGATCAGGTCCCGGAACTCCTACACCAAGCACGAAAACCCAAGCCCAAATCCCCAGCACTTGTATAAGCATCAGGCATAGGCCTGCCACTCCAACACTGTAGAGAAGGTGGGCCCTGTGAGCTGGCTGGCCTGCCTATCTAGTCTAAACAGTGAGCTTCCAGACAAAATGCTCTGTTCTGGCCTTTGCAAGGCATCTGCACACAGGTCAAGTGCTGAGGATGTAGTTCAGTCAGTGAGAGTGCTTGTCCAGCATGCCCAGGTTCAATTCCCAGCACCAGATGAAACCGAACATGATGAACTTATGCCTGAAATCCCAGCACTAGGGGAGGTAAAGACAGGAGGACTGACAGTTTAAGGTTATCCTCAGCCACAACTCAAGACCAGCCTGGGACCACATGAGATCCTGTCTCCAAAACAGTACCTCCTCAGAACTCCCCACTCCATTATCCATCCCTCTGCTACAGCAGCATGAAGAACAGACCTGAAGCACCCACCTGATCCTGTTTTCCCCTTGTCAGAGCTCTCTAGCGCCCCCTAGAGAACATTCAAGCACAGAGCTTGACATTCCAGGTCCTATACCTGGCTCCCAGCATCCAGGTCACCACTGGCTGGTCCCCCAGCCCCTTGCAACCAGCATCACCCAGCCAAGGAAAAGATAAAGAATAGTATGTTAGGAATACTGCTGCAGGAAGGAACGACCTGTGTCCCAACACCTCCACTGACCGCACTCTGCTGTTTACCTCCTCACTGCCGAACCCCAAGCCTGTCACTAGACTACCAGGTTCCTTAATGGAAGAATTGCTATTAGACCCACTACAGGAGCCTTACCTCTGTGGGACTCAGCTGCTTTGTCCCCACATATGTGACCCCGAAGTGGTAGTTGGATTCCCCAATTGTGCCAAGGGCTACTGTGTGGGTCACCTGGAAAAAAAGAGTGAGTTGGAGAGTCTTGGCAAGGCTAGTGTATCCATTTGAGGATGCAAACACAGAGTTTTTGGGCTGGCTAGGGGGTGAAAACCAGCAGTGTGGGGCTGGCGAGCTAACAGCAGGTGACAGGCCATACTTAGCATTGATGTCCAGGGTTCCAGCCCAGGGAGGGGATAAAACAAAACACCAGGCCTGACCCGATGAGATTAAAGGTTACTGGTGAGAAGGTAGTCCTTTGAAGGTGGCTGCATAAGATCTGGATGCACACAGGGGTATGGCTGCTATGACCCCTGGAGGGTCAAGGCACCAGAAAAACTCACCTGGAAACGGTTGCTCAACCCTTTGTTGACCGTAAGTTTGACACCCTCCATCTGAACCGGAAACAGCTCTGCAGAAGAAAGATGCTGTCACACCCCAAATTCTCTGCAGTTTCCTCTCATTCCAAGCTCTCGCCAGAACCATCTCAGAAAAAAATCCCACTAGAGCAAACTCCACTTAGTGGTTGGGTCTAGGCCCTTTGTCGGTTTGTGAGACCCAGTGCAGTCACCTGTACTCAGGAAACTTTCTCATCCCTAGAGTGGGTGGGCCCGCACTACACAGAACTGTGCCCAGCACTTAAGAAGTTAACACATGTCTGAGTATCAAAAGTAAGAATGTACCCCTCTTATAATCAAATGATTCTGGGCCAGGATCCAGATCCCTTGGGTTGCAGCTCTCACGGGTACATTGGGGGACACCACTTGACACCATGACCTTGGGCTATAATTTCTTTCTTGATCACACTACGGACTCTGGTGGGGTTGGTGTCCGGGCTCTCAGTGCTCCAAGGCTTCTCTCTCTCCTGCAGTGGCATTCTTCCATCATCTGATCGCAGTTCTGAGCCCCAAGTTCAAGGTCCCAGAGTCCCATTTCACCCTCAACTCCTAACGTTCTGTTCAGTGACCGCAGCGACACACGCCAATCCTGCGGGGGTCTTTCCCCTTTCCCTCGGGCGACCCCGGCCCGACGTCCCTCACCCTTGCACTTCCGGTGGCACTCCTCGAACGTGCCCGGGTTGGGCAGGCAGCCGCAGCAACCATCGTCCGAGGCCGCCGCAGCGCCGCTCGCCGCAGCCCCGGGAGTCCGTTCCGAACCGCGGCCCGCGCTCGATCCAACGCCCAGGCCGCCTCCGAGCGGCGGCAGCGTGAAGCCCGACGGCGAAGGCGGCGGCGGCGGCAGCCCCACGAGGGACGGCGTAGGAGGCGGCGGTGGCCCTGCGGGCGGAGAGCTGGCGGCCAACACGTTCCCCATGGTATCTGCGAGGGGAAAGGTCAGAGGGCAGAGGTCAGGGGCCAAACACACACACGCACGCACACACACACGCACACGCCCGCATGCGGCCCGAGTCACTTCCCACCCGACTCGGACTCGGTGCTCACTGGCGACGGCGGCGGCGGCGCCTGTTCCCGGCCCGGGCTCCGCTCCTACCCCGTGCGATACGCGCAACCTAACCCGCTGCCGCCGCCGCGGCCGTCTCCCCGCCCCGTGGAGCCCATTGGGCCGGCGTCCTCCGGGATCCGCCCACAGTCATAGCAGCTGGAAGTCCTATTGGAGACGTGGTGGGAAGTTCCGCCGACCTCGCTGAAATGTCCATTTCTATTGGTGCTTAGTCGCAGTCCATCAGCGCGGCTTCCTCGCCCTTCCTATTGGCTCGTCTGTCCCGTGCCCATTGGCGTGCGGCGCCGCGGGTCCGGGCGCTAGTTCGCTATTTGTCGACACCGCGCGCACGGAAACGATTAACGCTGATTGCCCCGCCCTCCTCCCCGGGGGGGCGGGGCCTCGCCGCAGCAAACGGCGTCACCATTGGCAGTTCGGCTCATCCCGCGTTCTGATTGGCTAGAGCCGACCCAGGTGACGTATTACGTTGGTTCTGTCATTGGCTAAGGTGCCAGGGTTAAAGAACACGGGCAAAGGTGCGTTGCGCCGCAGACGCTGCTAGGCAGCAAGGTCAGCGCTCGCGTCCCAACAGGCACCGCGGTGGAGGGGCAGGGTCGCCGATTGGAAAGCCGGAACTGCTGCCCCTTCCCACAGTGCCCCGGGAGAGCTTCAAACCAGGGCTGTGAAAACCGGCCTGCGTCTACTTACCCGTAGTGCCCGCTTTCAGCCTTAACGCAACAGCTGCCTTGAACCCCCCACCCTTTTTTTTTACCCATCGTGCCGTCGGCTCTCGCGTCACTGTGGCTTCTATCTTTGGCCCATTCATTCCTTTCCCATTACCCAGCATTCATTCATCCATTCATTGTGCTTCGTTTCCTAGTCTCGGTTTAGCCCATTTCTGCCTGTTCACTTTCACCATTCTTCCGGCCTTTAATTAACCCATCTTGTTTTCCAACCTTTTACCTCCTGACTATTGCCCATTCTGCCCACGGATCTTGTTTCCTCCTATCTCTTTGGCTCTGGCTCATTCGTTTAGCCCCCACGCCTTGGGGGCTTCTTTGAAAATAATTTCCCCCTGGCCTATTTTTCCCCCTCCCCCCAACATGTAACACCACGTTGACCGTGAATTGTGGGCGATCCTTCTGCCTCAGCATCCTAAGTGTCCTTGGCCCATTAGCTGCTGACTGAACCCAGCCCCTCGTGCTGATTACTGGTTTATCTGTTTCTATTACTGTCATTAGGCAGCTGTTTCCAAGCAGTGTGCAGCTTAGAGATCTCCTGCATCTCTATCGTTTGTTTTAGTTGATGCAGTTTTGCTTATTACGCATCAATTTCTGGGTCATCTCTGGCGTTTCTGGTGGGAGTCTATTATGTATCGACTTAGAGCTCACCGATCCCTCCAAGCTCCAGGCCCTCGTTCATTTCACTCATGTCCTATCCAACTCCCTTCACTTCTCACAGAAAACACAAGACTTTATCAAAGTATAAACTCATATTTTGTAGGAAATGCTTACAAAATAATATCGCCCAAACTCCCAACCCAGATGCCCAGATAACCCATCTCACACACACACCATCCCCTAAAAAGGGATGTGTAGTTCTCATCCCACTGGATGGGCGTTAAAAGGATTCAGTAGTCTTCAAGACAAGAGCAGATTCCCCCAAACCTGGGGTGGCAAGGCACACTTGCATTAGGCTCTTCCCTCTGGCACTGGGCCTGCGATTTCTACTCTGAGAACAGCAACTGAGGTGCTGGGTTTGAGGAGAGGGTGTGAACCCTGAGATTCCTGCCTGCAGGAGTGGGTGGAGATGGGGAGGTCCTACCTTACACTGGGGAGTCAGCTCCTTTTCACCTTTGGGGAATAGGGTGGGGAGGGGTCAGGAGCTCCTGCTGCCTGGAGGGCTCAGGTCTGAGCAGCAGGGAAGCCCCTGATCCCATTCTTGCAGACCTGTGTGGACTCTATTGCCTGAGAACAAGTCTGTGGTCCAGAGTCTTCTTTGGGACTTTATGGGTGGTTGAGATATAGGTGGTTGGGTAAGTAGCATGGTCAGAGGGTCACAGTCTTAGGACTCCGTGAGGGGTCACGGGTGGTGCAGAAGGATCCTCTGAGCTCCCTGCCTCAGGAGATAAACTTTCCAGGGTTCCAGTCATGCAGGTTCGTCTGTCTCAGAAATCACAGGCTGGAGGTCATGGTGGAGCCGCTAAGAATTCACAGGTGGATTGCATGGGTGATAGCTGACCCTGGCTTGGCTGGAAGTCAGGGTGTTCTAGATCACTGGTGGAAAGCTGAGGGGTCAAGAGTGAAAGGCGGGCGGTCAGAGCCCCTATGCCTCACACATACATGGCCCGTGACACAAAAAAGTCTTTGCTCTGGTAGGAGTCAGAGGGGCTAGGGTAGGACAGGGCATCGTAAATAGGGTTGATTTTGTCCAGGAAGTCTTCCTCCTCATCATCTTCCTCCTTATCTTCGAGACCCAGGGAAACTCTCTCCACAACAGGGGGTCCTGTAGGCACTAGAAGAGAAGGTCCCAGGCCTGTGGCCCCCAGCAACAGGGGTCCTGACCGCTCTTCCAGGGTGGGGAGCTCGTGATACCGAGGCATGTCCTAGAAGTTGGGAGCAAGCCGGAAGTCAAAGTCACCTCAGTCTCAGGATGGTACCCCAGATCTTCCCCTTAACCCAAGATTTCTGGCCATCCTTGCCCTATGCCAATCAGACCCTACTACTCCAATGTCATCCTTTCTCCCTGGATTGCCCTGCTTTGTCCATTTGACCTTTCCTTTTTTTTTTTTTTTTTTAAAGACAGGTCTCATTTATGTAGCCTTGGCTGTTCTGAAACTCACTCTATAGACCAGGCTGGTCTTGAACTCAGAGAGCTCTGAATTCCTCTGCTTCTAGAGTACTGGGATCAAAGGTGTGCATCACCACCAAAGAGGCTGGAGGAAGGCCTTGGATCCCCTAAAGCTGGAGTGAAAAGAGCTTGTATGCTATCTAACATGGATGCTGGGAAATGAACTTGGGTCTCTGGAAGAACAGCAAATGTCGTTAACCAATAAGTTGTCTCTCCAGCCTCTTTTTTTTTTTTTTTTTTTGGACCAAGGTCTCTTGTACGGAAGACTTGTAAGATTGGCCTTGAATATACTATGTAGCCAAGGCTGACCTGAACTTCCAATTTTCCTGCCTTTTTCTACCCCCCCCCCCCTTGAGACCAGGTCTCTTTGTTTAGCCCTGGCTGTTCTGGTAGAAAAGATCTGCTTCTACCTCTTGAGTGTTAGGATCCCGGGTCTGGACCAGCACCATTTCAGAATGCTGCAGATTGAACCCAGGGCTTTATGATGCTGGACAAGACAGCACCAACCGAATTATGACCCGGGACTGCCCTCCATCACTTTGTTTGGAACAGGGTTTCATGTAGCTCAGGCTGTTCCTAAATTTACTCTGTAGCCAACGATGACCTTGAACTCCCAATCCTTCTGCCTCCAGCTCCTTAGTGTTGGGATGGCAAGTGGGTACGTGATCATAGAACATTTTTTTTCCTTTGCTTTGTCTTGTTTTACACAAAGTCTCACTGTGTAGCACAGGTTGACCCGAAACCATGGTAATTCTGCCTCCGACTCTCAAGTACTGAGATTACGAGTTTACATCCTACATCAGGCTTGGTTTCAGCCTTCTTTGCCTCGATTTTTGAAAATACTCGTGTTTGTATGTAAACGTGTGTATTAGTGTTTGTGCAGAGGCCGGAAGAGGTTATTTGCTCCCTCAAAGCTGGGGGCTGCTTCGTATGTGACTCAGATACAACTCTGGTCCTCACAATGACACAGCAAGCGTCAGACTGCTGAGTCATCAATCCTGCTTCCTTCCTTGGCTATTTTGAAATAAAATCTCACTGGTCAGCTTATGCTAGCCCTGTAGCCCAGGTTGGTTGAACCCACTGTGATTTGAATTTATGGTGATCCTCCTGTCTCAGTTTCCCACGTGCTGGGATCACAGGGTGGAGCTACCATGCTCCACCTCAATCTACCAGCTCTGACCTCAATCTTTGTTTAACCTTGAGTGCCAATTAGGTCTTGAAAACTCTTTCTGTTTGGGCCTCCTTATCTGACTCCTGACCATCAAGGGGATCAGGGGGATGTTTCCATCATAGAGGGGACCAGGAGATGTCTCCATCACAGAGGACTCCAAGAGATGGATCCACCATAGAGGGGTCTCCAAGGGAATGTCTCCATCACAGAGGGGATTCTAGCGGAATGCCTCCACCATAGAGGAGACCTCGGGGAATGGCTCCATGGCGGTATCCCTGCTATAGGCACAGTCCCTGGGCAGCTCATATGCTCTAAGTCGCTCCACTCTTCCCAGGCTTGACTCTGGGCATTTAACCCACCCCCTAAACCCACCCCAGTTTACCCAGAAACTCCCACCTGGTCTGTACAAGAGACACCAGCGTCGAAGTATGGTGTCTTCACTGGGCTGTGCTCCGAGGCCCCCAGAGTGAAAAGCTGGGAAGGCTGTTGCAGGACATGAAGTTAAGCCAAGATCCCTCTTTGTGACCTCTCCCAGCCCCAGCCCAGCCAGCCCAACAGCCCCTCCAGGCTTGACCCCAGGGAGGAAAAGTCGGTATGGAGAAAGGGTGTCTTGAGCTCCCGGGAAACATCTCACCATCTCTGGTTCCTCCAGCTTGGCCTTGGGGGTCGGTGGCTTGTAGGAGGGAGGTCCTTCCAGTCTGCAGGGGCGGAAGGCAGATGGAGGGGCGGTTAGCACTCTGGCCACCCCCCCCCCCCAGCTCACCCTCTTTTACTATTTATGTACGTATTTATTAATTTAGTTTTTTGAGGCAGGGTTTCTCTGTGTAGCCTAGGCTGTCCTGGACTCGCTTTGTAGACCAGGCTGGCCTGGAACTCACAGTGATCCACCTGCCTCTGCCTCTCTGAGTGCTGGGATCACAGTAGTTTCTCCTCTTACAGGAAATGCCTCTGGTTCTCCAGAGGAATAAACGACTGGTCACATTGGCCCTTGCTGTCAGTCTGGCCACTTTCAGAGTAGGTAGGAAATGCTGTTTTTTACTGTGGTTTTCAACACCATTTCTGCTCCCACCCAAGTGCTGTGAGGGTGGCAAATTGAGCAATTCACTGTTGTGGTATCCCAGAACCCTCTGGGAAGAAGTCAGAGAATTCTCTCAGCCAGGTGTGGCATGCTCCTGTAACCCCAGCTCTAAGAAGGACCTCTGAATTAAAGGCCCCTGCTACATGATGAGACCCAGGCCAACCAGTGCTACATAGTGGGGCCTGTCCTTGTTTCAAAACAATGAACCCAGGTGGATGGTGCCTGAGCTCCATCACCCAAGGTTGTCCTTCTCCCTGTGTGAGTACATGCTCAGGGTAAAACTTGATTAAGCTTGTATTGACACAAACAATACACCTTACTGGGTGAGGGGCTTGCCACCAACCTGATAACCAGAAACTCAAATGGTGGAAATAGAAAACCTTTGACCTCCAACAAGATAGCTTTATCACACACACACACACACACACACACACACACACACACACACACAATAACAATGTAGGAGGGAGCAAGATCAAATAACAAAATCAAGGTCAACCTGGGCTAAATCTTTAAAAGGGGACTGGAGAGATGGCCCAGTGTTAAGAGCCCTTTCAAAGGACCCATGTTCAGTTCCCAGCACCCACATCAGGGGTAAACAACAGTCTCTAACTCACAGAGACAGTCATACATACATACATACATGTATGTCTCTGTGCATGTATGTATGCACAGAGACAGACAGATGGGGACAAACACACAGAAATAAAAAAAATATTTTCTTTGTCTTTCTGTCCTTTTTTCTTTCATTTCTCTCTCTCTCTCTCTCTCTCTCTCTTTTTGTTTCCTTTTTATTTTTCTTCAAGACAGGGTTTCTCTGTGTAACCCTGGTTGTCCTGGAACTTACTCTGTAAAATAGGCTGGCCTCAAACTCAGAGATGGATCTGCCTGCCTCTGCCTCCCAAGTGCTAGGATTAAAGTTGTATGCCACCATTGCTAGGCAAGAAAAAAAAAATCTTGTTTGTTTGTTTGTTTGTTTTGAGACAGGGTTTCTTGGCTATCTTGGAACTCACTGTGTAGAACAGGCTGACCTTGAACTCACAGAGGTCCGCCTGCCTCTGCCTCCTCAAGTGCCACCATGCTTAGCTAAGAAAATAAACCTTTAAAAACAACAACAACAAAAAGGTCAAGCAAGTTGGCTCAGCAGATAAAGGCCTTAAAAACCTGAGGACATGAGTCTAATCCCTGGAGCATATGGAAAGGTGGAAGGGGACACCCAGAGACTTCCCAAGTCCTCTGGCCTCCACACCCATGCCAAGGCTCAAACACACAATAAGACTCATTTTACGAAAAGTAAACAAGCCACACTGTGGTGGTCACGCCTTTGAGTCCCAGCACTGGGGAGGCAGAGATAGCTGCAGGACTGCGATTTTGAGGCCAGCCTGTTCAACATTGGGATCTTATCTCAAAGATAGATAAAGGGCTGGAGAGATGGCTCCTGAAGAGTACTGCTGCTCTTTCAAAGGACCCTGGTTCTGGTCCTAGAACCCACATGGCAACGCACGACCTCCTTGGGTACCAGGCATACATATAGTGTATACACGTACATGCAAGCAAACACACACAGAAAATTAAAAAAAAAAAAAAAAAAAGGATTTCTTTGGACTATCCTGTAGACCAGGAAGTCACAGAGATAATCCTCCCTGCCCCCAACAGGGGCTTTAGGGGTGAAACTCAGGTTCTTGCAAACTGAGTAATTTCCCTGGCTACTATACAACTTTTTTTTTTTCACTGCTGTTTTTTTTTTTTTTTTTTTTGAGAGTCTTATACAACAGAGAGAGCATGACCTTGAACTTCTGATACTCTTGCTTCTACCTTCTGAGGGATGCTAAGGGAACCCACACTTAGCATCCCTTAATATCTGAAGCTCTAGAGAAGCTAGAGCAACAAGATCGTGGGAGCCTGGGCTCCGATTAGGTCTCAAAGACAGTCTCTAATACCCATACTTCATGAAGAAGAGAAAAACCTTTCCTCATCACTCCATTTAAGATGCCAGTTATTTGTGGCCACCATAAATAACTCTGTCTTATACTGCCTTGAAGATGTTCCCTTCGGTCCCCACTCAGTGTTTCCCAACTGTTGGCATGCTTCCTCCCAACTGCTTCTCAGAACCTATCACTCACTCTTCTTCCTCGTCCGCCCCCTGAAGCCTCTGCTCCTTCTGCTGTTGTCGGCAGATGAGGATGCCCGTGGCAGCCACTGCAGTGGCAATGATGGCCGCGATGATGCCACCGATGATGCCGCCTGTGGCCCCTGCTCCTGCTGTGCTGGGCGACTCTGTCAGGACAAAGACAGCATGGCGTCATTAGGAGGAACTTGTGGCTGCTGCTTCCAGCCCTGTCTCTCAGATACCACACATGGCAGACTTTTCAAAATGATTGTTTTATTTCTGAGACAGGGTCTCACTATGTACCCCAGGCTGGCTGGCACTCTCTGGTTGCCTCTGCCTTCTGAGAGTAGGCATTACTAGTGTGTGCCATCATACCAGCCTTTGGCTATATTGGGAACTAAACCCAGGTCCTCAAGCATGCTAGGCCTCAAGTGCTCTATGCCTGAGCATATCCCCTGCCTGTCCACCTAACCACGGCCAGGGGCTTTGCTTCATCCAACTGTCCTATGTGCCTGATTTGGGAACAGTGATCTATGTAGAGGAAAAGAAACTCCTGAAATGCAAGAAGTTTACACCCTCAAGGCGCTATAGTTCACTATAGTTCAGGCTGGTCTTGGCCAACAGCAAACAAGCAGATTCGATGCTACCTAATGTCACGATGGAAATGACAGAGTGGGGAAGGGAACAAGGAAGTGATAGAATGCTAGACCCAACTAAGTCAGGCTATCTGTGAAGGGGCACTTGAGTCCTCTGGGTGTGTTTTAGACAAGGAAATAGCCAGTGCAAAGGTCCTGGGACAGCCTCAGGGTATTTTAAGGAACAAGGAGAGTCAGCTGTGACAGTTTAGAGGCACCTATAATTCCAGCACTCAAGAAACCGAAGCAGGAGGATTGCTGAGAGTATGACACCAGCCTGGGCTACATAGTGAGTTCCCAGCCACTCAGAGCAACATAGCCAGACTGCTTCAAAAACAAAACAAAACAAGCTCCCTGAACACGGTGGAAGCTGCAAGAAGAGGTTCAAGTTCAACCTCAGCTGCAGTGTTCGAGGACCAACATAAAAAAACAAGAGAAGGGGCATGCGGGGAGAAGGGGGAGGAAAGGAACGGTTGGGAGGGGAGGAGGGAGGGAACTACAGGGGGGGGAGGATACAAAGTAAATAAAGTGTAATTAAAACAAAAAAGCCAGAGAAACAGGAACAGCATGGAGACTGTGGTGCTGGTCTGAAGAGAAGAGAGCGAGGAGGAAAACCCTCTGTGGTGCCAGAGGACCCCTCATTATTACGGGATTGTGATGTTTTCTGGCCCATCAGGAGAGCTCCAGGCTCCCCAGTCTCAGTTGTTCTATGTGCCTCTCCTAACTGACGGACCTGACGAGATGCATTGCCGCACAGACAGAAACCAGGCGATCTCTGCCCTCCATGGCCGAGAACAGGGCGGGCTCACCAAGAACACTCAGATCGGACAGGATGCAGAGCCCTAGAGGTGTCACTGGTGATGTTCGAGTGCTGCCCACACATGGAACGGAAGCTGCCCAGGGGGTACGGTCAGCATCCGCTCTCCAGCGTGTGTCCTCCTGTGTGTGCGTGTGGTGGCCATCCAAACACTCAGCGCTTCCTGCCATTGTTGCTGTTTGGCAAGGACAGAGGTCTGTGATCTGGGCCACTTCTGTGTCCCCACCATGGAGGACACAGGCTTTGCACTCTGAGATCTATGACTACTGGTTGAATAGGAACCAGTATCCAGGCCTCCTGGCTGCTCTGCCCACACAGGAGGTGTCATCTGATCCTCGCTAGTGTCCCAGGAGGCCACCTCCTTCTTCAGGAGCAAATGCTCTAGGCCCCTCAGAGTCACAAGGAAAAGGAACGCGTGTGTCTGTATGTTGTACATATATATCTAAGTGTGTGTATGTGAGAGTATGTGTGTGGTGTGTTTCCGTGTTGTACATGTGGTATATCTGTGTGAGTACGTGCCTGCATGTAAGTGGTCTATGTGTGTCTGTGTGAATATATATATACACACACCATACCTATGTGTGTGTTAGTGTGTGGGCAGGGACACATCAGAACTGCTGATAACTCCCACAGGACCAGACCCACAGGAGGGTAGGAGAGAGGCACCCACTGACAAGCTGCTTTGAAAATATCCAGGTGGGGCCATCTGGGTATCGCCAACCCCTGGCCCCTGCCTCTATAGCCTTGAGGTCTTCAAATACAGACAGAAGCCACCCTCCGTTCCTAGGACCCTCTACAACCCAGAAAGACCCCTGCCCCCCCCAATCAGGACCCACGATTGAGGTTGCTAGGTTCTCTCCCTGAGCAAGCTCAGTTCTGAGAGCATGCTGGCCACTCACCTCTGTGCCGGTATCTAAGAGCTTAAGCTTTCCCCACACTCCTCTGAGCCCCAGAGCTAGGGGCACCATTTAAATCCCAGCAGCTTCAGGGCGGCTGGAGCACTGGCGGCCTGAGATCTCCCAACCTGGGCCCCCATGCTTCTCTTTCCAAGCCTTGGTACTGAGTGGCCCGCCCCACCCCCTCGTTCCCCAGGACACAGGGAGGGATCTGATGCACTACAAACACCCCCGAGGTTTTCTGACAAGGCATTTATTAGCTCCTGAGTGTTTCGGGGCCAGGGCTAGTCTGGGGCCGAAAGCGAGCTCTGGGGAGTCCTGAGTGTGCACCATGGGCCCCGGAGACAGGAGTCTGCTGTGTGGTTCCTCTTGTCCTCCATCCAGAAAAGGGGGGGGAGGTGGCCTTCCAACTCCAGTGTGCCCCAGAAGAACCAGTCCAACCGGTCCCTAGCCATCCTTTTGCTGGCTGGCGTTGGTGTGGTTGGAAGTGGGGGTGGGAATTGGCGTTCCTATTTGTCCAGTGTCTGTGTCTCGGGGTCACACATAAACTGCCCGCCGAGAGATGAGGGAGCCATCCAGATGAGATTCCATGTCATCCTTAGGTGACTCGTGTGCAGGTAGCATGAGGCCTTCCTCTGCCTTCGCTTCTTCCTCCTCCTCATCTTCCTCCTCCCTGCCATCTGGCCTCATAGGCTCGGGGGATGAAGATCTCCAGAAGACAGGACCCCCGTTCCCAAACACCTGAGTCTTTGGATCGTAGGATCCTCTGTCGACATCATTTCCTCCTCCTCCAGGGCTCTTCCGCCTCCTCCTCCCCCTCAGCAGGAGCAAGGCCAGGAAACCCCCAGCCAGGAGTAGCACCAGCAATGTTCCCCCCACGGCCCCCCATACCAGCGGACCCACATCTCGGGAGGCCTGGGGGGTGTCTGAGGAGAAAGGAAGGAGAGAGAAAAAGAGAAGGAGAGGGAGTCAAGAGGACACATCTGGGGGTGAGGGTATGGGGGAGACCCAGGACACAGGTTAGTGACCAGAACTTAGGTGACTAGCTTGGAGAAAGGAGAAGGAAGAAGAAGGGGTATCCATGACCCTTCACTGCTGGATGGGCACAGTATAAGGAGAGGCTGCCAGCTGATGCTGCCTAGCTATGTTTCCACATGTCCTCAAAAATGAAGACTGCATCAATGTGTGGTGATGACTGTCATCCTAGTGCTTGGAGAATAAGGCAAAGGATCATGTCTTTGCCTTACTAGCCTGGGCCACATAGTGAGACTTTATCTCAAACACTCTAAGATGGGAGGGGGGAGTGGCTGGCCTGAGGATGGTCAGAAGTAGAGCCCCTGCCTTAGAACCCCCCAGTGAGGGGCTGGGGTGTGGCTCAGTTGTTTGCTTAAAGGCCCTATATTTCGACACCTACCAAACACTTTTTTTTTTTTTTTTTTGGTGTGTGTGGCCTGTAGTCATACCTATTGGGAAAGCTCAGGTAAAATCCCATGTTTGAGGCTGTCTTCACCCCTCCCTCAAAAACAATAAAAAAGATGATGAGGCCAGTAACAGAGTTAGGGGTGGTGTCTCAGCCCCTTGCACACACAGGGGGGCTGTGCTCAGGAGAAGCAGATATAAGCAGAACCCCTCTGCTCTCTCCCACTAGGACCCAGAAGGTGGAGGTGGGAGCAGGTAGTGGGAGGTGCTGATCACACCTGCTGATCTCCTTGCTTGGGAGGTCTCAGATCCTCCTCCCTATCTGACCATGCTTCCTCCCCACCTGCTCAACAGTGGTGGGGGTACAAAGGAAATCAACAGCACAGGGGATCTAAAGCCTCACCTACCTGGGTGCCTTTTTGCAATACAAGAGTCCCATGGGCTATTATGACGGCCCTCAGCCCACTAAGGGAGACACAAATAGGTGCCTGGTTCCTGACAAGTGTCATCAGCGGGTGGCCAGGAGTCCGTGTTGCTCAGCCCCATGTCCTCGGCATTCTATTACAGCTGCTTACCAGTGGACCCTGTGCTGGCCAAGCTAGAGTGTTCTGCCAACACTTTCAGTTTGCCTTCACAGCACTGGGAATGGAGTCCAGATTCTTGGCCTTGCTGAGGTGTTTTACTACTGAGCCATGCCCCTGCTCCGCACTGGGGGATTCTAGGCAGGGGCGGATCTCTAAGCTAGTCTTCTAGCCACAGTGTTATATTTTTGAGATTTGTTGAGAGGATTTTTGGAATCTTGAGAGGATCTCATGAATCTCAAGTTGGCCTCACCTTCCTAATCTTTTTCTCCAGCTCTCAAACGCTGAGATCGCAGGGCTGGGCTACCACACCCAGGTTCTGAGTAATGTTTGCAAATAGAGCGTCATGCTGGGTGCAGTTATTGAGCGCTCTGGATCCCAGCATGCAGGAGGCAGAGACAGGCAGATCTCTGAGTTCAAGGCCAGCCTGTACATACTAGGTACATGAGTCCCCACCACAGTGAGACCCTGCCTCAAAACAACACACAATACAAGATCAAATAAATACGATAATAAAAACATGCAAATAAAGTCATAGTTTAGGGGGTCGTGCAAGTTCTTTAGAAACAGGACCTTACTCTGTATATGGACCTGCATCTACCTCGGTGGGTGGGTGAGTGCATGGGTGGGGCAGTCTCTGAAAGGAGACGCTGATGCTTTGTCTGCCTCTAAGCACTGCACAGAGGCAGGAAGGAGGGCTCTCCGAGTGCTACTCAGAACGTCCCTGCAGTTTTCTTCAGTGAAGTTCGGGGCACCCGGGAGGTGAGGGAGGGGCCTCGGTGCCCGGCAGCCTGTCTCTGTCTCTGTGAGGTAAGGACCAGGAGTTCTCGGCAGAGCTCTGCCACATGGCACCGCATGTCCACTTGTGTTTTCACCGTCAAGAATTTATTTATTATGTATACAGTGTTCTGCCTGCTTGTATGCCTGTGTACCAGAAGAGGGCACCAGATCTCAGTCTAGACGGTTGTGAGCCACCATGTGGTTGCTGGGAACTGGACTCAGGACCTCAGGAAGAACAGTGTTTTCAACCTCTCAACCATCTCTCCAGCCCTACGAATTTAAAACCATGGCCACGTGAGACCGTGAATGTGTGGGAACTACGAGAGTGTGGCTGGGCGAAGGACTTGGACTCAGTGCCTTGGAAGGTGAGAGTAGTTGGGCCTCTCCAACTACTGCCAAGGGGACTGATTTCCTTCCTTCCTCTCCCCCACCCCCCCAAGATATGGTGACTTGAAACCTGCTATGTAAACCAGGCTGCCTACCAACTCAAAGAAATCCTCCTGCCTCTGTCCCCCAGGTGCTGTGATTAAAGGGCTGGACTACCACGCCCAGCTTGCTTGGTTTTTCCGAGAGAGAGCCTTAGCTCTGGACTCACAAAGTAGCCAGTGCTGGCCTTGAACATTTATTTGATCCTCCTGCCTCCGCCTACGTTCCTGAATGCTAGCGTCTTAGGTGTGCACATGCCTGGCCCAGCTACTGGATTTCTAGGGGGCTCAGTGTGCCTGTTTCTGTGTGCCTGGTGTGACATTTTGGGCTTGTCTTCAGTGGTGTCATGTGGCAGTTTCCTCTGAAGCTAAAATCTCCATTCTGGAAGGAAACCTCAAGGCAGAGGGTGTTAAAAGTGAGGTAAAATGTTCTACCCCCAGGGAATAGCCTTAGGCTTAGAACATAAATGGCTCAGAGGTTACGGGAAGTCCCAGAAAGTGATGAGACACCAGCAACTCCACCCCCCTCTAAGCATATATAAGAGGCGAGGAGGGCCGAGGCTCTTAGATGCAGAGCCTCCTGGAGGAGACACAGAGGTAAGCTGAGCGGGCGGGAACGGACACCCTCCACCGTGGAGCTGCCTGCAGGTGTGCTGTGCGCGCCAGGCTCCCAGCCCTGTGGGCTATCACCCCTGCTGGGGTGGGCTTCGCTGAAGCGGCTGTCCTCCTGTAAGTACCCTCAGGACAATTCACGGCCCATGTTGGACTGTGGTGTTCTCCACACACTCATCTGTTGCTGACTTCCTATTTTGGGATACGTGGACTTTTTTTCTTTTTTTTTTTTTTTTTTTTTTACATCTCTCGAGGGTTTCTCTGTGTAGCCCTGGCTGTCCTGGACTCGATTTGTAGCCCAGGCTGGCCTCGACCTCAGTGATCCACCTGCCTCTGCCTCCCTGAGTGCTGGGATTACAGGTGTGCACCACCACAGCAGACTTAGATGTTTGTTCTTATCTCCCCAGGAACAGGGTCCCGAAACAAGTGGGTCTGTGCTAGCTTTATGGGAGTCAGGGCGTCTTTCTCTCTCCTAAAGGTTTATTTTTAACACTCTCTCAACGTGTGTGTACACATGCCCCTGCGGCAGGCGTTGTTAGCCGCCCAGCATGGGTGCTGTAAACCCAAGTGTGGGGGTCTCTGCAAGAGCAAGACGCACACTTAACCACCGAGCCATCGCTCCGGCCCTCCAAAGGTTCTCCCTGCACTTAGGGTACAGGAGTAGCTGACTGAAGAGTGGACCATTCATTAATCAAGACTGGGACTACGTAAGGCAGGCACAGCAGTGCAGTCTCTTCAGCACTTCGGAGGTGAAGGCTGGGGCACTCAGAGGCAGGGATAGCCTGGGCTATGTAGCCAGACCCTGTCTCGTACACACACACTTGTTCTCTATCTCTGCTACGTGATGCCCAGTGCTGTCTCTGCGTGCAACAGCAAGGAGCTGTGGCTGGGTGAGGCCCACAGAATCCACACCCGATGGGTCCCCGAGCGGAGAGAAACCTCTCTTTAGAGAGGGGACCTCAGTAGGGATTGCTCAGCACATGACCGAGTGACTCAAAATCCCTGCAGCGGAGTTTCTAGATACAGAGATAGCTTCTGGCATGTTCTTCCGGTGTGTGATGAAGGATGATTCTGTATGCGAACTGTGGCCCTGTTTGACAGTGTTTTCCTTTAAGCACATGTCCCAAGGGTTCAGAGCTGATGAGCAAGGTGAGTCTGTGTTCCCACAGGCATGTCAGCTTGCCTTTGGGTGTCCAGGCAAAAGGGTGTGTTCTCAAGAAGGGCGTGTCCAGCTGCACCACAGGGCCAGGCTATGGCTTTCATCTTCCGTCTAAGCCATCTCTGGTGTTCCTGAGGGGCTCAGGTCCTGCCTGGTAGGGTCCCTGCTTCAGATTCACGTTTTGCATAGGCAAACTGTGTGGCACCAGCAACAGTATTTCTAATTCTTTTTTGTTTCAGAACTGAGGGCTTTTTGTTTTGTTTTGTTTGTTGTCTAGACAGGGTTTCTCTGTGTAGCCCCAGCTGTCCTGGAACTCCCCCTTAGATCAGGTTGGCTTCAAATTCACAGAGATCCACCTGCCTCTGCCTCCTGAATGCCTCTGCCTCCACCACCCAGCCAGAACCGAGGTTTTCAACATGCTAGTCAAGTGCTCTATCACTGAGCCACACCCCCAGCCCTTCACAGGGGATTCTAGGCAGGGGCTCTACCACTGAGCCATTTCCCTAAGCCTCTTCTTATGTTTTATTTTGTGAGATTATAGTTTTGTTCTGAAGCCCGCACTAGATCAGAACTCACTCTGTAGTCCCTGTAGCCTCTTGTTTTTCTTTTGCCTCAGTCTTCAACATGTCTGGCTAATAATGTTTCCAAGAATGACTTTTTCCTGATTCCTGTGGCATGTCATAGGCCCTGGCCAGTGTCTCTCCCTCTTTCTTGGGGGCGATTCTGACTATATATGGCTTCATTTGGGACTGGATTTCCAGGTTTCAAGAGAATTCCCAGCCTTGGTTCATCTCCAGCTGTGGGCCTTGGCTGTGGTTCTCATGACTGAGCAAACTATTTCTTGCTCTGTGTGGGTCTGTATGTTGATAGCTACAAAAACCAAGTGCACTAAGACAGTCCTCCTCCTCCCAGGGACAAAGCTTCACAGCTGTCTTTAGACCTTGCTTCTACCATAGACCCAAGCTGGCTTTCTAATTCCCTTGTCTCACTGAATTTTGGGGCTTCTCTTTCTTTCTTTGAAACAGGGTCTTGCTATGTAGCACAAGCTAGCCTCACAGCAATCCTCCTGCCTCGGTTTCCTGAATAAGTGCTGGGACTACAGATGTCCACCATGCCCAGCTTAGGCCTTGGCTTTTATGACACCCCAGCACAGGCTCCCACTTCCTAAGTCCTCTGCCAACACTCCTTCCTGGTCACAGCTTGTGGTCAGAGCCTACACCTGCAGGCCAACCAAGATGGACAAACTGCTCATCTGTGCAGAGCGAGGCAAGTCTGATTCCCTCTCAAACTACGGCAGCATCAGTGATACCCCAAAGTAGACCCAAACCCCGAAGGGAGAAACCACTGGGCTTTATACTCAAATACCAAGACCTCCTTACCTCGCACCAGGATGAGCTGCTCAGCACGGCCTGTCCCCACGGCATTGGTGGCGGTACAGATGAAGGTAGTGTTGACCATCCGATCCACAGAGTGGACGAGCAGCTGAGAACCCTGGACGACTGCGGAGGATGGGAAGACGCCCGAAGTCCTAAGAGTATGGGGTGATGTGAGCAGCATAGCAGGTGTCCAGGGACAGCAGGCTTACCCGGACATTCCAACTGTCGGCTTTCCTTCTGCAGACCTGGAAGGCCAGGCCCTCTCCTCCCTCAGACCCCAGCCCTCCTCCCTCACGCTCAATCTAGGGTTCATGTCACTCACGTGCTCCAGTCGTAGCCTGTGGGCTCTGGGTTGCTTCGAACGTCACAGGTCAGCATGGCCTCACTTCGGCCAAGGTACCAGTTGTCATCATAGCCAGAGATGGAAACTTCAGGAGGGTCTGAGAGAGAGGGATGACAGACTCAGAGACAAGTGGAATCCAGAACTTGGGGCAAGTTAGCAGCATAGATGACATCAGTCACTACAAACTAGGCTTAGCAGGCCACACCACACATGCTCTAAACAGAGTAGACCCCACCCAGGAAGCCACATGGATGTCAGCTCAGGCAGGGACCAGAAAGCAACTACAGGTATCCTGTTGTGTGTATGTGTCTTCATGTGTGACATAACATGCCTAGAGTAGTGCAAATGGGAGAGTACATCCAGACAGTTTGGGGCAGCCAGTGTAGACAGACAGGAAGCCAGGGTGGCCAGGCTCACACTGAGGGTCTCAGGATGACTATGGCTGGAAGGAGACACTGCAGACGAGGTAGGGGGACTCATCACACAGTCTAGGGCACAACCACCCCACTGGGATCCTGGGTCAGTTGCCACAGTGAGCTGACGGTGGTACGCTGCAAGTACTGGGTTTGACTGGCATGGCTCATGCTTGTCACCAGGCACTGAGGAGGTAGGTAGAGGAGGATGAGTTCAAGGTCACCTTTAGCTACATAGCGCTCAAGATTAACCTCAGGCGCGAGAGACCCCGTCTCAAAAAAACAAAGTCTGGAGAGATGGTTAAGAGTATGCACTGTTCTCAGTGGGCTTGGTTCCAACACCCACATCGGGCGACTCGCCCGTGCCTCCAGCTCTCTAGGGGCATCTGCTGCCTCTGGCCTACACTCCGGCACAGACACATAGAAATAATTATAGATATTAAAGTAAGTCTTTAAGGAGCAAAACAAAACTGCCATCCACGGTGATGCACGGCTTTAATCCCAGCACCGGGGAGGCTGAGGCAGGTCCGTCCGTCCCTGTGAGTTGGAGGACAGCTGGGTCTACGTAGAAAGCTCAGGGCCAGCCAGAGCTACAGTGAGATCCTGACTTGAAACAAAATAAAACAAAAATGAGCCAGGGGTGGGGGATTCCAGCCTTTGTGTGCTGAGTGCGTGGAGGCGTCCCTAGATAAAACCGAGGGCTGTCACTGTACGCAGTTTCTGGAGAAGCCCTGGACATTTGGGGACGGCTGGGGCAACTTCAAGGCCCCTAGCAGCCAAAGGAAACAGAGAGCAGGGGTCAGCGGAAGCCCCGGGGAGGCTATGTGAGCAGTAGGGCTGAGGCTGGCTGGGCTCGAGTCCATGCCCAGCATGCACAAGGCCCCTAGGTCCACTCTCCGCGCCTCACAGGGCCAGGTGCAGTACACACCTGTAATCCCAGCACTCTGGAAAGTGGTGTCTGCCGGGTTAAGAGTTTCCTAGCGGTCATGCTCAACCACATGAGGGCAGCCTGGACTACCTCAGACTGTACCTCAAAACCACAAACACTCTGAGGTCAGGAATGAAATCCAGTTGATTCAGGCAGGGGAGCAGCCCTGTGTGGAGAGCGAGGGTTACAGGTTTGGGTCGGGGGCTGCATAGGAGCAGGTCGTCCTCAGCTGTCTGGGAAGTTTGAGGCTAAACCAAGCTACATGAAACCCTGTCTTCAAAAATGAATCAATGAATGAATAAAGTGTGGCAAAAGCGCGAGGATCAGCAGTGTCCAGGATAGTTGATGAAGGCCGTAAGGGAATATTGTATCACCTGCAAGTCAGAAAAGACAATGCAGGGACAGCTGTCTGCAGGCAAACCAAGTCCTTTAAAAAAAAAAAAAAAAAAAAAGACAGGATTTCAATTTGTAACAGCCCTGGCTATCCTCCTGGACTTGCTTTCTTGACCATGCTGGCCTTGATCTCACAAAGATCTGCTGCCTCTGCCTCCTGAATGCTAGGATTAAAGGCGTGTGCCACCACCATCCAGGATATTTTTCTGTTTTCTTGTTTGATCTCACACCTGGAAACTGGAAGTAAGTGAACCCCCAGGCTCTGAAAGCCCTCTCAGCTTAGCTCTCATTCTGGTGCAGGAAGGCGGGAACCCACAGAAGCCAGCGTAAGCCTGATGTGATGGTGCCTGCCTTAATCCCAGTACCTGGGAGGCCTCGGGCAGGTGGGTCTCTGAGCTGCAGGCCACTGTGGCTTAAAAAGACACCCAGTGTAGACCGCAGAGGCACACACCTGCCAGGCCTTCAGAAACTGGTACAGACAACAGGCCAGATTTGGCTGATGGAAAGGAACGCAGACAGGGGCCAGCCAGGACAGCAGGGTGAGGGAAAGCCACCGTCCTGCTCACTCACAGCGCACGGAGAGGGACACCGGCAACAGGATCGGCTCTTCGAAGCTCTCGTGTTCTACTTTGCACGTGACCTTGACGCCATCTGCTCGGCCCACGGGCACCAAGGAGTATCGGCTGATGACAGTGACTGTGCCAGGCTGTGGCCCCGGCTCCTGAATGTCTTTAGCCTCTCCACCCAGGGATGAGATCCAGGAGATCCGGGCAGGTGGGCGCCCCCCCGTGGAGACACAGCGGGCAACGGGCACGGACTGGGCGCCAATCGTGACCTCCTGAGCTTCTGCGTGGTTCTCAGGCTGGGCTAGGGAGGGGACCAAAGGAGACATGTGACTCATGAGTTACAGTCACTCAACAAACATCTGAACAGCAGTGGGGGCTGATGGGGCCCCACAGTCAGAGTCTGCTTCCTGGATTGAGAGCCCAGCCCCACGGCCTAGCTGTGGGCAGGCCACTTTAACCCTTTCCTCTAACGTCAGAGTAACACGGCCCCCACCCCATGGCGCCCATACCCAGTGCTTAGGATCTGTCTGGCATACATTATCCTAGCCTGTGAGACTGGGTCTCACAGTGTGGCCTTGGCTGACCTTGAACTCACAGAGGTTCCTGCCTCTCTCTGCCTGAGTGTTGAGGGTAAAGTTGTGCACCACCAAGCCAGGTGTGTGCAGGACATTTTACAGAACCCATTCTGCCCTTTCAGAAAGGTGCACAGGCCAAGGCTGGTAGCCCAAGCGAGTGATCCTGCCATTGGGAAGGGTGAGGCAGGAGGATGGTGAGTTGGAGGCTAGCTTGATCTACATAATCAGATTTAATAGTAAAAAATAACTGGGGAGGAGCTGGAATTAGGGCTCAGCAGTTAAGAGCACTCCACACTTTCAGAGGACCCAGGTTCAATTCCCAGCACACACATGGCGGTTCACAACTGTCTGTAACTCCAGAAGACCTGGCACCCTCAGGCACACATGCAGGCAAAACACCAATACACCTGCACAAGGAAGCTATGGTGGGGTGCATGCCAGCACTGGGGAGGTGGAGGCAAGAGTATCAGAAGTTCAAGGTCAGCCTCAGCCACACAACTTCCTGGAATACATGAGGCTTTTGTCTCAAAAAACAAAACAGAACAATAACAACAACAAAGTTGCTACAATGAATAAATAAAACCAAAAGCAGAGAAAGAGAGAGAGCGCACCACAGCCTGGAAGAAACTGAAAACTCTATAGCGGAAGCATACGGTTTGACAGTATAGCTTGAGCTGAGAGTGGCTACACAGGCCTTTGAGCCCAGTGCTTGGGAGGCAGAATAAGGTAGATCTCTGTGAGTTCGAGGCCAGCCTGGTCTATAAAGTGAGTCCAGGACAGCCAAGGCTACACAGAGAAACCCTGTCTTTTAAAAAACAAACAAACAAACAAACAAACAAACAAACAAAAAAAAAAACCCGAAACCAAACCAAGCAAAACCAAATAAAAAAATCAAACAAATAGAACAAAACACACACACAAACACAAAGAAACCCTGTCTTGAAACAAAGAAAGAGGAAGAGGAAGATGACAATCTAGAGATTTGAGGGAACACATTCCTGACTAGGATGTCCGAGGAAAGGTCTGTGTGTGGGCTCACTGCTAGAGCTCTTATCTCAGACGCTGAGGCCCTGGGTTCCATCCCCCAGCTCGAGAAGGGAAAAACAAAGTGTCCTATTTCTTTTCCTGTAATCACTATTTTCCTGTGCTTCTACAAAAAAGGGATTCTCCAGCTGGCCATCACTTTTGCTCTTTCACCTTATCCTCCCAGAAAACTTCCTTGGAAAAAAAAGCTTCCTGGGAAGCTCCTCTTGCCAGCAGAGACTGGCTAGGGTGCTCAGCCCCAGAACTCATCCCAGTGCAAGGCTAATTTCCTCAAAGGGACTCTGTGGCCTCCACATCACTAGCCTCTCCACAGAGGCAGATGTTGCTCTAGCCACAGTGCCCGTGGCCTAATTGATGTTCTAAAAGTTGCCTGCCCTCCCTCCCCCCACCCGTTCTCCCTTTCAGCAGGCTGTGAATGGTGGGCAAGGCTCTGCCATTGAGCCACTCCCCAGCTTTCTCCCTGCCTCCTTCCCTGCCCCATCTCTCCTCTGTATCCCTCCCTTTCATTTCTGTTTCACTGTGCATGCCAAGGCAAGCACTCGGTACTGAGCAACAATCCCAACTTTCCTCTATTTATTTTTTATTGAAGTAGGGTCTGGCTGTGTAGCCCAGGCTGGCCCCAAACTCATGATCCTGCTTCAGCCTCTCATGCTCGAGAAGAGGCACATGCCCAGATGCCTGGCTTGAAGTCTCTCTCTCTCTCTCCTTTTGAGACAGTTTCTCTGTGTAGCCCTGACTGTCCTGGAACTAGCTATGCTGACCCAGCTGGCCTTGAACTCAGAGATCCGCCTGCCTCTGCCCTGGGATTACAGGTGTGTGCACCATGCCTGGCTTTAAGTATTTCTTGACCTTACTCTTGTTGAAACTACTCCACAGGAGCAGAAGGCTTTACAGGTTTGGGAGAAGGGCTTTGCTTTGCGCGTGTGTGCGTGTATGTGTGTTGATTCAGAGACAGGATCTCACATAACTCAGGCTGGCCTCAGCTCATGTTATATACCTGAAGATGACTTTCTTATAACTTTCAAGTGTTGGGATTGCAGTCATGTGCTGTCATTCCTAGTTTCATGTGCTGGGAATTGAACCTAGGGCTTTGTGAATCACAGGAAAGCACTCTACCAACCAAGCCACATTTCCAGCCCTGATTTTTCCCCCCATAGGATATTGAACCCTAGAACACTGTGTATGCTGGGCACATGCTCTGTTGCTGAGCCCCAGCCCCTTACTGGGGGTTTCTAGGCAGGGACTCTACCACTGAGCCACACCCCAGCCCCTCACTGGGGGATCCTAGGC
>NW_026592732.1:1231371-1235282 GCF_907164565.1 Psammomys obesus | reverse complement strand
CACTGGGGGATCCTAGGCAGGGGCTCTACCACTGAGCCACACCCCAGTCCCTCACTGGGGAATTCTAGGCAGGGACTCTACCACTGGGCCACACCCCAGCCCCTCACTGAAGGATTCTAGGCAGGGGCTCTACCACTGAGTCACACCCCAGCCCCTCACTGGGGAATTCTAGCCAAACACCTGAAAGAGCTTCATCCCTAGCCAGCCATATTTAAAAATTGACTTTGAGACAGGGTCTTAAGTTGTCCAGGTTGGCTTTCAACTCACTCTGTAGCTTGCCTCAGCCTCAGTTGCTGAGATGAAAGACCTGCTCCCCAAGAACTGGCAATATGGCAATAGCTATGCTCTTGAGCTATGGTGTCCCTGTTCCTCAATGTACAAGGAGGCTTTTGTGGAGGTTTGAGTGGATACAGCCCACAACAGAGTCATGTGTTTGAATGCTTGGCCCATGGAAAGTGGCTCTATAAGGTTGTAGCCTTGTTGGAGGAAGCGTGTCACTGCAAAGACAGGCTTTGAGGTCCTCCACACACCACACACACACACACACACACACACACACACACACACACACACACTCAAGCTTCCCCCAGTGTGGAAGTCCAGTCCCGTATTGCTGCCTGCTGGCTCCTCCTCCACATGTCTGCCTGCACACTGCTTTGCTTCCTGCCATGTCGATAATGGACTGAAACCTCTGAAACTGTAAGCCAGTCCCAGTGAAATGCTTTCCTTTACAAGAGCTGCCGTGGTCATGGTGTGTCTTCACAGCAATAGAGCCCAAACTGAGACACCTTCCTAACTCTCTAGAGTCAGAGAGGGAGAGATCCTGGGGTGATGGTGTCCAGAGAGCTAGAGGGTGTGCCTTGCAGGGGACTTTCCGGCTTTCGTGCGAAATCTCTGTCACCATGCCAACTGGCTGTGTCGGTCCACTCCAGCTGAAGCCTGCAGCCGCCAGTCCTTCACTTGTTATTTTCTGTGTATGGATGTCGTGCCTTCATGTGTCTGTGGAGTACAAGTCTTCAGTGTCCGCAGAGGAGGGAGGAGGGTGATGGATACCCAGGAAGTAGATTTATAGATGGTTGTGAGCTGCCATGTACGTGCCAGGTCCTATGAGACAGGGTTTCTCTGTGTAGCCTGGGCTGCCCTGGACTCACTTTGTAGACCAGGGTGGCCTTGAACTCACAGGGATCCACCTGCCTCTGCCTCCACCTGGCTCCAGAACTCTTCAGTCCTGTGGGTATCCTTTCTGGTTCTCCTTTTCCTCCAACCCAGGGACAACAGCACAAAGCTGCCTAAAACTGTCTCCCCCCCATATCATGGCCAGGCAACCCTAGACCTACGGCTGATTCTCTGTTTCCTTGAGCACTTCCTGTTTCTCCAACAAGCCGGCTGGGGCTCTCTGTGACACCCAGCAGGACTCCCCACCAAGTCACAGCTCTGTGCTTGCTCACAGCATCCATGGCTCTTGTTCTCAGGGCAAAATCAGAATAGAGTGTAATGGCTCATACACCTATAGTCCCAGGTCTGAGGCAACTGGGTTGTTTTGAATTTGAGGCCAGCCTGGGCTACATGTTGAGACCCTAACTTGAGGAAAAAATAAAAAGAATGGCTTGTTGCCCACCATACCCTTGGTGGACAGAGTCAGCAACTAGCTCTAGCTCTCAGTAGGTGCTTAGTAAGCATTCACCAAAACTAGGCGCACTGGCACATTCCTGTAATCGTAGCGCTTGGGAGATGGAGGCAGGAGGATTTAGAGTTCAGGGCCAGCCTGGGCTACAGGAGAGCCTATCTAAACATAAGGAAGGAAAATGAAGAAAACTGGAGCTGAGGACGTTGGTCCTTTGGTAGGCTGCTTGTTGGTAGGTGGCAGGTATAGAGGTAGGTGCCGTCTATCACACACTGCTGACTCTGTGCCCAGGACCAAATAAACTGCAATGGCTCATGTCCTTAGTCCCAGCACTCTGAGGGAGAGGACCGGTCGAAAGGATCAACATTTCCAGCTCATCCCCAGCCACACACAGCTGAGGCAGGACTGGCAAAGCGGCTCAGAGGTAAAGGCAGCTGCTTCGAAGCCTAACGCTTGGCAACCTGAGTTTGCTCCGCAGGACTCCCGGGGTCTAAGGAGAGAGCTGACCCCCAGAAGTTGTCCTCTGGTCTCCAAACACTGCAGGGGATGAACTCTCTCTCTCCTCATTTATATGACTCTCCAGCTCCATAAAACAAAAACGTACACAAACTTCTACAAAAACAAAACATATTTGCCAACACATCAAGGACGCTCAACCTGAAAGCAGAGACAGAGAAATAGCCAGGGGAGGGGTCCTCACAGTCCCCCCCACTCACCTGTGACCCTGAGCCAGGTCAACCCCCTGCGGGTGCCGTTGGGAAAGGTGGCAAACTCGCAGGTGTAATTGCCCTCGTCCTCCACCCTCAGTCCCCGGAAGGCCAGTGTGGCATCCCGCAGGTCCGCGTTTGTGTCCTGCCTGGCTTGCACGAAGGACAGACGCTCCTTGTTAAACTGAGAGTTGGGGAAATCCACGCCGAAGGATGGGTGGAAGGCGGCCACGACCGTGCCATCCAGGCGCTGCCAGGTCACCTGAGAGACGCGCTCTGACGTGGGTGGGAGGAGGCGGCACGGTAGCTCCACCGTGCCTCCCAGGCGGCCCCGGACCTCGGGGAGTACTCGTACCCGCACATCTTGGGCTCCTGGGGAGAGAGCAAAGAGGTTAGTCTTGTCGGGGAGGGAACAAGAGATCTCCAGGACAGGTAGGACCAAGGCGGAGATCAGATTCCTACCCACTAGACTTGACTTATTCTAGAGAGCCTGCAGCTCCCTGTGTGGCCAACGCTGCCTTGAACTCACAGAGATCTGTCTGCTTCTGCCTCCCAGGGCCGGATTCAGATTGTGCGCCATTACACCTGACTGACCTTGTCTTTTTAGTTTTAGATTTATTTATTTTCAGTTTATGTGACGGGCGTTTTGCTTTCGTGTGTTTGCGTACCATGTGTATGCAATGCAGGCCAGAAGGGGGTGCCAGAGTCCTTGAAGCAGGAGTTACAGGTGGTTCTAAGCCTCCTTGTGGAAGCTGGGAGTCAAATGTAGATCCTTACTTGAGGCAGTGGCTTGCTGACCTCCCTGGCTCAGCTAGGATGGCCGTAAATCCTAGGGAGCACACCCCATTACTTCTCATGCCCCCGCGGCTCCTGTTAAACCCATTTCTCCCAACAAGTCTATCTCTGACTTTGATGACACTGAGTCTAATTTCTGGTGCTTTGCACGGGTATGGTGTGGGGTTATCTGCCGGAACACGGAAATCAAGCCTGAGGCTATACCACTCAAGAAAATGGCTCCCCTCCTTCAGCAACCATTAACTGCCAGCATCCCCCTGGGGAGGATGGTTCTTTCCAGCCCCTTCTCCTAATCTCCCACTTTACTTATTTTTGTTCTTTTGGAGATAGGCTCTCTCTACTCAGGCCTGGCTCTTCTAGAACACACTATGAAGACCAAGCTGGCCTTGAATTCACAGAGATCCTCCTGCTTCTGCCCCTGGAAATGCTTCAATTAAAGGCATGCACCATTGTGCCTGGCTGTATTTTTATTTAAAAACTTAAAAAAAAAATTTTTTTTTTTTTTGATGTGTATGGGCATTTTGCCTACATGTATACCTGTGTACCACATGTGTGCCTGGTGCCCAGAGAGGCCAGAAGAGGGCATCAGATTCCCTGGAACTGGAGTTCTGGACAATTGTGTGCCATCATGTGCGTGCTGAGAATTGAACCCAGGTCCTCTGGAAGGCCAGCCAAAGCTCTTAACCACCAAGCAAACCCTTCAGCCCCCCCCCACATTTATTTATTTATTTATTTATTTGTGTGTGTGTGTGTGTGTGTGTGTGTGTGTGTGTGTGTGTGTGTGT
>NW_026592732.1:1208544-1231361 GCF_907164565.1 Psammomys obesus | reverse complement strand
TGTGTGTGTGTGTGTGTGTGTGTGTGTGTGTGTGTGTGTGTGTGTGTGTGTACCTGTGGAGGCCAGAAGAGAGTATCAGAGCCTCAGAATCAGAGCTACAGGCAGCTGAGCTGGAAACAAGTTCTCCACAAGAGCAGTAAGTGCTCTGAACTGTTGAGCCACCTGGCCAGACCCTGTCTACCCACTTTGAACAAACATGGAAACAAAGTAGCGTCTCCAGTTTTGGGAGGAAGTACTCCACGCTGACCCAGGGCACAATAATGTGTGGGTTTAAATCCAGGGCTTCACATCTCTGTGCCTCAGTTTCCCAGCTGCATAATGACAGAGTCTCACCTTCCAGGGCTGTTTCAAGAACCAAGGAATGCTTGAAGAGCACTTAGCATAGGTCCACAGAAAACTTGAACTTGGTAAACAAACAAAGAGTCCAGATAATTACAAGTTTCCATTGACAGTGAGCCCCATGAGCCCCGAGGTGAGGAACTCATCTATAGAGTGAGGCAGAGCTGCCCTCTTGGTGTACAGGGGTGAGTGTGTACCGACCTGGCCTCCTCGCACACAGGAACCCAGGGAAGGCAGGGTGGTGGCAAAGCTTTTAATCCCAGCACACGGAAGGCAGAGGCACCTGGGTGTCTTTGAGTTTGAGGAAATTCTGGGCTACCTAGTGAATTCCAGGCAAGCCAGGGAGACGTAGCTAGAGCCTGCCTCAGAAAAGTAAGACGTGAAAAGGTTAAGGGCTGGAGAGAGGGCTTAGAGGTCAAGAGCACGTGCTGTTCCTGCAAAGGACTGGGTTGGGGTCCCAGAACCCAAATGGCGGCTCACAAGCATCCCGAACTCCAGCTCTCCCTCGGACACTGCACACACGGCGCACAGACATGTATGTAGGCAAAACACCAATTCACCTAAACAAATCTTTAAAGAACCCAGGCGGCCCTGATGAGGGCCGCTGACAGAAGACAATACTGTGGAGAGACAGTGCCAGGGAGGATGGGTAAGTGGCCACCTGTAAGCCAAACCATCTCCAAATAAGCCTCACCACTCAAACCCAGCAACCACCTAAACCAAAAGGGCTTCATCCTCTGCCACAGAGCAGATCCATATGGGCTGGGAAGAGGACAGCTCAGGATTAGAAACCCCAACCCCCAGTGAGGGGCTGCTGGGGTGTGGTTCTGTGGTTAGAGCCCCTGCCTAGAATCCCCCAGTGAGGGGCTGGGCTGTAGCTCAGTGGTAGAGCCCCTGCCTAACATATGGAAAGCTCTGGGTTCCAGCCCTACCACAGAGGGCAGCAGGCGCAGGAGTACTTCTTAAAACGATTGCAACACAGATGTGAGCTTCCTGCTGGCTGCTCCTTCCGGGCTGGGTGACCTTTTCAAGCCCAAGTTCTTCCATGTGTAAAATGGAGACATTTAAGCCACCCTGCAGGGTCCCCTGGGATAATTCCGGTAAAAGATCTGACACTCTCTGCAGGCCAGGTCACAGGGTCAGTGCCTGTCCCCACAGGCCACATGTGGCAGGGCTTGCATTCAATTCTGCTCAAGCAGGTTTTATTTTGTTTATTTAGACAGGGTCTCATTGTTTAGCTCCAGTTGGCCTCGAATTCACATCAATCCTCCTGCCTCACCACCCTGAGTGCTGGGATTACACATCCTTGGAAATGTGAATTAGAGCAGGGCATGGAGGTAGGCAGGAAATATATTAAAGACAGGAAAATGGGCTTTTATATATTAAATATAATATAATATATATATATATATATATATTAAAGACAGGAAAACGTGTCAGGGAGAGGCTGGTGGGATGGCTCAGTGGGTAAAGGTGATTGCTGCCGAGACGGATAATCTGAGTTCAAGCCAGAGATCCACAAACTGGATGAAGAGAATAGGCTCCTGAAAGTTGTCCTCTGACCTACACACACACACACACACACACACACACACACACATGCTAAATAACAAGAGGCGGCAGTGAACAAGGCTCTGTGGCCTTCAGTTGTAATTCCAGCACTAAGGAGGAGGAGAAGGCTTGAGTCATGAGTCTGAGGCCAGGGAGTCCCAGGCTAAGGTACCCAGGGAGGCCTTGTCTCAAATCAAGGGATGAAAAACATACAGATGAAAACAAATCTCACCACCCAAGAGCCCCAGACTAAGTTTCTGATTCTAAATAAAAGAAAGAGATGTTCAGGCCCCCGTGGGATGAACAGCTTTTACTTGTTATTACACTTATTTGTTTGTAAGCAGGGGCGGATGTGCCAATGCACAGGTTGGCTCGCTCTTTCTACTGTGAGGGCGGATTGCAGACAAAGCTGGGCCCTCTCTGGGCAGCACGCACCTTCACCTGCCCGGCCACCCCGCTGGCCCCTGTTTTGTTTGGCTTTGTGAGATGGAGGCCGGCTACATAGTCTGGGCTGGCTGGGATGCTACATCCTGGGACCACACGCCTGTACCAGCACCTCCGCGCCAAACCCTGTCATGTGTAGCCCTTTGTCTTTCAAGACAGGCTTTCTCTCTGTAGATCTGGCTGTCCTGGAACTCGGTTTATAGACTCAGCTGGCCTCGAACTCAGAGGTCCACCTGGCTGTGCCTCCAGAGTGCTGGGATTAGTGGGGGGGGGGGGGCACCACCACTGAGAACATTTTTAAGGGCCTTTTGAAACCTCCGTAGGTCAGGATGGAAACCTGACTCATTCCCTCCCAACTTCCCCAGTAAAAGCCATCAGGAAGCCCATCTTTTGTAGGCTCCATCTTTAAAATCTACCTCAGCTGGACTACGTGTAGTCCCTCAGGCTCTGGCTGACCTCACCAGCATTTCCTGCTTGCGTCACCTCTGAGGTGACCTGTCAGCTTTTGTCTCCACACACAGCCAGAGAGGAACTGTGGTAGCAGGTATCTCTTCTCTGCTGGGAGCCTGTGGCAGTTCCCACCCTGCGAGCTTGTGCCCATCCCCTCTCCCCACCCCCTCTCTCAATCTCCTGGCCCAGAGAAGTCTTGCCTCAGGACCTTTGCACTGGCTGTTTTTTTTTTTTTTCCTGACCGGTCACCCTGGCTTCCTCCTGATCTTGCTTTAGCGACTCGACTGGGGATCTGATCCCCACACTGATAACAAGGAGTCTTAACCGGCTTCCTCCAACAGAACCAAACACCTACCTCCCCAGCAGGTGCCCATTCATCCCTGAATCTCAGAGCCTAGAGCAGTGTCTGATATTCTCCAGGTGTTCTGTAAATGTGCTGAATGAATGAATGAATGAATGAGTGAATGAATGATGGGAAACAAAGTGCCAGACTGCCAGGCACGGAGGAGGAACACGCCTGTAACCCCACCCCTTGGGAGGCTGACGAAGGGAGAGCCTGGCCCACGCAGTGAACACCTGTCTTGCAAACAGTAAACTGTCACACAAGTGGCAGTTGAATTAGAGTGTGTGGGCTTTTCTTTGAGGGTACTAAGAGCCATGGGAAACTGTAAACAGGGGGAAGGGACAGGACAAAGTTTAGAAAGATCAGAGAGAGTTAAGAAAATGCTTCTGGTGCTGGGCAGGGGTGGCACGAGCCTTTAATCCCAGCACTCAGGAGGCAGGTGGGTCTCGGTGAGTTCAAGGCCAGCCTGTCCACGGAGTGAGTTCCAGGACAGCCAGAGCTACAGAAAGAAACCCTGTCTGGAAAAACCAAGTCCCCCAACTTCCGGCTCTAGATCAGGCCAGAGGCTGTATTGATAGAGATCAGTGGTTCTCAGCTGTGGGTCTTCAGCCAATGGTCTTAGGAACAGAGACACCACTCAGTAGTAGCAAAATTACAGTTAAGAAGCAGCAATGAAAATAATCTTATGGTTGGGGGCTCCTAAGACCACTGATCTAGATGGGAGCTTTTCTCCCAAGTGGGAACGGGAGCTTTAGGCTGGGTTTGGGAGGGAAGAGAGACTGGTGGGAACTTGGAAGTCGGTGACCGTGCAGGGACACAGCCAACACCATACCCCATAGACAGTGGCCAGAGAACAGCCCGTGGGAACACTGGCTTCTCTCTGCCTCCCTCAGCAGGGCTGACTGCTGACAGTTCTAGAGACATGTCAGCTCCGTCTGCAAACACACTTCCTCTCCCTGAGGACTTGAGGAGCAGGCTTCCTGCAAGCTGGAGTGGGGACTGCCTCTGGCATACGGAAAGCCTGAGGCAAACGAAAACACAGGGGAGGGTTGGACCTGGGATCTAGTAGTCTGAAGAAGGAAGGCTGGGTCCTATACACCAGATCAGAAGGAAGAAAGTTGGGGGCCGGGGTCTGGACCCCTGGCTTCTTACATTTCCTGCCTGGCTTGCTCCTCCAGTCTCAGCTTGCCCATCTATAAAACATACCATGTTCTACCCTCCACCATGCTCGGGTGGGGCAGGGTTGGAGCAAACCTTTCAAGGCCAGAGTGCCTTGAGCACTGGCATCAGCTGCTGCCTCAGCCACCAGGTTAATTAATTAATTACATTAACCATAGTTCCCACCCCCGCAGCGGACATCCGGAGCCTGTCCGAGGGGTGTCAATGCCACCACTGCTGCCAGGATACACGGCCAGGGCTGTGCCTGGATTCTATGTGGGCCTCGGCGTTAACACTTGCGGCTCTGGCCCCGTGGATGTGCAGCCTTCCTTTGCCACAGGGGCTCAGCTCCTACAGGACTTTCGCTGTGGAAGTACAAACTCATCAGTGTGAAGCTCTGGAAGGCTCTTTCTGGGATAGGCCGCTCACACATCCTACCAAGACTGGATGCCTCAGTGTGCATCCCAGGTCCAGGAGACTCTGGCCCCTGCCTGCATACAGGTCCTACTGCTAAGGTCTGCTCCTTCTCTCCCTGACCATCATTCCCAGAGTACTACGCTCCAGCCTAATTCTCTATATAATAACAATATGTATTACTATAATATATATGTAACATTTTTTGAGACAGGGTCTTAATATATAGCCCCAGCTATCCTGGAACTCTCTTACTAGACCAGGCTGACTTTGAACTCAAGAGACCTGCCTGCCTCTGCCTCCTGAGCGATGGGATTAAAGGAGTATAACCTGCAATAACATAATAATTTTTTTGAGGCAGGGTCTTATGTAGTCCAGGCTGGCCTGAACATAATTATGGAGCCAAATATGACCTTGAACCTTTGGTCTCTACCTTCCTTCCGTTTGCAGGATTCCAGGTGCGCACTACTGCTGGTGATGTAAAGGGTATTAGGGGACCGAACCCCACCCTTCACGCAAGCCAGGCACTCTCCCAACTGCTCCCCTCCCCTTTTCTGAGAGAGGTCCCAGGTAACCCAACCTCACTATGTAACTGTGTAATCTTGAACTCATGCTTGGATTCCGGTCTCGGGCACCGTGCCTGCTTCGGGAGGTGCTGAAGACGGGACCCCGGGCTTCACTGGGTGAGCACTTTGCCAACAAGTCACTGTCCAGCTCATCTTTCTTCTTCTTCTTCCTCAGCTCTATAGCCAAGGCTGGCCCTGGGGCTGGAGATTCTGCTGCCTCAGCCTCCCCCATGCTCGCAGTGAGATTCCAGGCCTGTCTCCACCACTCTTGTTTTTCCTGAGACAAGGTCTTTCTATGTAGCTCTCAGCCTGGCCTTGAACTTCCTGCAATCCTCCTGCCTCAGCTGGTCTTTGTGTCCCTGTGTGTGCAGCACCCACAGTTCCTGACACACTTTCTCACTGTCTGGGCCATCTCTCCGGGTCCCTCTCCTCCCCGCCCCCTCCTGCTCTGCTTCTCAGCATTGCTGGGGCATTAAAAATGTAACAGCATCCCAGGCGGGGGCAGATGAGCTGGCCCTTGTGCATGACTCCCTGTCCCTCCAGTGTCTTTAACTCCCTGTGGCCCCTACATGCTGGCTGGCCTTGAGCGCTGCCTGTGCTCTGACCTCTCTGGGTCACAGGATCTCCACAGCCCCTTGGCTAGGTAGTCTTTTGGTCTTCTCTCCTGTTACTAAACTGCTTTGCCCTTCCAGTGCCCCTGTCCACACTCACGGCCCTCCCCAGTATCTTTCTGCCCTCCCTTGCAATCTTCCTTCGTTCCTTGCGCATGACTCCATCCTTCGGTCCTGATTCCCAGTCCCCTCCCTCTCTTGGTTCCTGTCCCTATCCCTGCTCGCTATCCTGTCCCTGTCCCCCCCATTTCTCCTCTGCTCACTCTCCTTCCCTAACGAGAAGAGACAGCCAGGCCTTCGGTCCCTTCTCCCTTCCCCCGCTGCTGTGTGGGGCTGCCTAGATGACATGGATGAGCAGAGAGAGAGATGGGGAGGAGTGCGGAGGGAGGCTTGGGCTCAGGCAGGAGATCCAGGTGGTGCAGCCCCATTCCCTGAGGAGGCCAAAAAGCGGGGAGGTGGAGCAGCTGGAGTCAGGGGACAAAGATGGAGGGAAAGCATAGAAGAGATGGAGAAAAGGGAAAGGAACAAACAAAACAGAGAGGAGAGAAAAGGGGAGAGATGAAAAGAGAAGCGAGTGAATGGAAGAAGAAAAGAAGAAAAAATGAGAGGGAGAGAAAGGAATGAGGAAGTGGAGGCAGGAGCAGGGTGGGTTAGGAAGGGGCAAGGTCCCCTCTCCAACTTTCTCCTGGTACACCCAGCACCCGGGAATTCCCCCCGCCCCAGGGTCCAGTCAAGAAGAGATAGTCAGTGTAGGTCTAGGAAACAGGAAGCACTTTGGGGAGCTGCCCAGCAAGGGAGACTGCTGGCTCTCAAAGGCCTCCAAGGGACAGAGTGGTGCAGGCTGGGAAAAGGAACAAGGTTAGTTAGCATTGGGGTTCTGTGAAATCTTGTGAGGTTTCACACACAAATCGACACTTGCTGGGCTTGGAGGGTACTTTGGATTCTGAGAACTGACCCAGAGTGGTAGGTTCTGATCTCCTCTTTTGCTGAGGCAGAGACAGAGGCAGAGGCTGGGAGGTCAAGGCTGATGATGTCAGAAGTAGGCATGGAAGCGAAAACGAGGCCAAAGGAGTGATAGGCATTCTCCCAGGATCTCTCTGACCCCCTTTCTGAGCAAACTCTCCGGACCCTCCCAGCCCCACATTTCATAGTTTTCAGTGAGGGAGAAACCGCCGGGTCACCGGGTCACCTGCTGGGGGCAGGATGAGGTCAGCACACCTGTTCCTTCCCTACCCACCCCCATTCTTCTCTCAGGGCCTCTTCCTTCCAGGAGTAGGGGGTGAAAGGGGAGGGAGCCTTTGAGAGGAGACTTCCCCCATTTACCTCTAAGTGCTTCGAGGACAAAGGCGTGACCAAAGGAAAGATAAGGTCCCGAAACCGGGAGTCGACTCCTGAACGCTCCAGCCCCGCCCCGCCCCTCCCAAACTAGGTGAAAGCGATACCGGAAAACTTCCCTAGGGACAACGCCACTCGGCGCTCAAAGGGAAAGAAGGGGAAGGGGGTTAGAGAACTCCAAACCTACGGGCTAAGGACCCAACCGGGTACACAACCTTCTGAGTCCCTAATTTCAGGCAGAGCCTTTAGCCTCTGATTATATTTAGGAGCCAAAGGTCAGAGTCCCCTGGTCATTAAATTCCATTGCCCATAGTTAAATCCGAAGCCGCCGAGACATTCGGACCCCAGTGAACACAGCTCTTTGCCCACAGTTAAATCCAAGACCCACAAGTTGGAACCCCCTTTACCCAATTCTACCCAGACCCCCGGTTAAGATAGCCTTCTGAGATCCTGGAGGCAGAACCCCTCGGCTCCTAATTTTTCCAAAACCGAGTGGCCAGTGCCTGTAAACTCCCTGAGGCCTGAAGCTTGCACTCCAGACTCACACCCTTCCCCCTAGGATGCCCCCAACTCTCCTCATCGGCTTGCCAAGGGCCATCCGAGCTCCCCACCCCTCATCTAGGGAACCTCGAACGTGGGTTCCCTCGCGCTCAATTCTCCCGGGGCCTCAGACGCCCAACCCAGCAAGAAGGAAAAGAAAAAAGGGGAGGGGGCGGGTGTCGTTCGTCCTCACCATCACGACCCTCCAGCTAGTGTGAGTGGGGGGAACATTCTCCACATTCCTGAGGGGGGGTGGCAGAGACGGAAATCCAGATTCCGGATAAGCGATCGGCGGCGCAGGATGGGGAGGATTTAACCCTTTCCACTCCGAGGGAGGTGGAGGGGACAGAGAAACCCGGGTTAGAATGGGTACTTGTGATTAAGGGGGGTGCGGAGAGGGAGGTTAGGAGACTCGGAGAGGGAGTCGGGTGTGTTGAGGGGAATCTCTGGATCAGCAGGGCCTGCCTGGAAGGTGGGCACGAGGGAAGGGGCCTCGGGGAGCTGGGAGTGAGGTGGCGGACGATGCCCAGGCTCTCTCCCTCCTGCGGACAGAGGAAGGCACAGCGCGTTTTCACCTGTTTCCTGAAGCAGGAGCAGTAGCAGCGGCAACAACGGCAGCGTCGGTGACAATCTGGACGGCGGGAGGACTGCGGCCCGGGCCATGGGGGGCCCGGGGAGGGACAGGGCCCGGGCAGGGGGTGCCTGGGGACCACTCTTCGCGCACCGATCGGCTGGGTGGGCAGTCAGGGGTCTGAAGTATCCGGCTCCAGGCCGGCTTTCGCCGCCCGCGGCTCTCAGGATCAGTTCTTTTGGCCCAGCTTTCCCCGCCTGGCTCTCAGGATCCGCGCCCCCCGGCCCCTTGCTTAGCTCCAGCGGGCCGTACACATGACGTCACGGCCCCGCCCCTCTCCGCCAAGCTAATCCTGAGGCTCAGGCCCCGCCCCCTTCCCCAGCTGTGACCCCGCCCTTCCCGGGTTCTACACCTGTCCGGCCTCACGATTCTATCTCCGCCCTCTCTTGGGACTAAGCCCCACCCCTTCGGCCGCTTGGCCACGCCCATCGGATACGAAGCCACGCCCCCACACGCCCGGGAGGATCCAGTGCGTCCCCTACTGGTCATTTTACTGAGATGCGGTCACACCCCCTTCTGAACTTCCGGTCGGCTCCCACCCGCAGAAGCCGAGCCTCCTCGCCCAGACCACGCCCCGCTGCCCTCTGCCTAGCCTGCGCGTGTGGGCTCTCGTAGGGCCTCCCCGCCTGAGGTACGGCTCCTCGGTGAGGCCACACCTTCCCTCCCCAGCCCTAGCCCTGCCGCTGTCGTGGCCGAAGTCACTTCTCAGTGGACCTCGTTTCTTTCTTGTCTCTGCCCCGGGTTCTCGTGTCGTCGCACCATTTCTTTCCAGATTTCTCCTCTCCTCCCCCCCTCTCTCTCTCGTCATCTTTGAGTCTCCCTGCGCGTCCCTACGTTTCTCTGTCGCTCTGCTTCTGGTGTTTCTTTGTCTCTCCATGTGCCCTTGTCCTTGGACCCCGTGTCTCCCTGCACTCCTTTGACTGTCTGTGCATCTCTTGGCGTCCCTGTCGCTTTCTGCTTCCTGGCTCGTAGCTTTCTCGGTGTCACTCTCGGCGTTTCCCTGCCTCTGGCTGTACGTCCCTCCCACCCAGTATCCTTTTTTAAATATCGCAGCCTTCCGCTAGGGGGCAGCACAGGCAAACCCGGCGAGCCAGAGCCCCGCTGGGTGGGGCTGGACCAGTCAGGCCGGCCTCTGCCCCCGACAGTCCCTCCCGATGTCCTTGTCCCACTTTCTCTATCTCACCAGCCTCCTCTGGTCTTTGTGGCTCGTTTTGACTTAACCCTTTTGTCTCTTCCTAGACGCTCCACTCCTCCGGACCCCCGCTTGCCTTTTCCCATTCCCAGGGCCACTGAGGGGAGCTAGTGAGAAGGTCTGCTTGGGAGGGTGAGGGAGGAGAGAGGAGGCTTAGGGAGGGGATTAAGCCGAGGGCGTGCCTGACACTTGGAGGTTTCTTGCGAGAGGGCCACCGGGACAGGACCCCTTCTCAGCCGGCCACACTCCTCGATTCGCCCTCCCAGGTGGCAAGGCCCAAGGAGTGGAGGCTGGCTCCGACCTACTTACTTTTCACTCTTGTTAATGAAACTACTTGTTTGCTTGCTTATTGTTTTGCATGCGTGCAGGCCAGGCCTGAAGGTCAGAGGACAACTTGTGTTGAGTTGTTTCACATTTGGTGGCAAGTGCCTTTACCTGTGAAGCCATTCCACCCACCTTGGTTCTGTTTTCTGAGACGGAGTCCCACGCAGTCCTCCTGTGTTTGGAGTTGAGGAAAACAGTGCTGGGTTTACAGGCGCAGACTGCCATTCCTGGCTATGTGGAGTGCCCTGGATTGAGCACTCTTTAACCTGAGCTGCTGCTGTATCTTTTTAGCAATACTATTCATAAAGCAATACTATTAATAATTTTAGCTTTCTCTATCCATCAGGAACTCATGTAAGCCTACTGCAAATAAGGCCCCCATCAAACTTTGGGGGAGGTAGGGAAACCGAGTCATGGGGAGGGGGAAAATGACTTGTTTCCAAAGTCAGAGTTACAGGGGGAAAAAAAGACAGGTCCAGAATGAACACTGTTCAAAATTCCTTTGCCTTTGCTCATTAAAAAAAAAAAATCTCAAAAAGGGGGTCTGGTTGGTGCCACACACCTTTAATCCCAGCGCTCAGGAGGCAGAGGCAGGAGGATCTCTCGGAGTTCCAAGCCAGTATGGTCTTACAGGGCCAGTTCTAATCAGCCAAGACTACACAGAGCGGCTCTGTCTTCAAACACCAAAACAAGAATCCCAATAAGAAAACACTACAGTGATCCCTTTCCTGTGTGTGAAAGGGAAACTGAGGCACTGGGTCTTTTTCAGGGTTTCTCTGTGTAGCCCAGGCTGTCCCGGACTTGCTCTGTAGATGAGGCTGGCCCCAAACTCACATCAATCCGCCTGCCTCTGCCTCCCCGAGCGCAGAGATTAAAGGCATGCACCATCACACCAGGCTCCCAGGTCCTTTCCAAACCACCATCAGAGAAGTAGCCGGATGAGGTTTGAGCCTAGACTTTAGTGTTTTTAGTAACTATGCAACATGACCTCCAGATACTATCTCTGGCTTGGAACAAATGTGACTTGAGGCCAGCTGAATGAACAATGGGCAGAGAATAAATGCACTCTAGACCTCAATACCTCTTTTTTTTTTTTTTTGACAGGGTTCCTCTGGGTAATTGCCTGTCCTATATTCGCTTTGTGAATCAGGCTCGCCTTGAACTCACAGAGATCCATCTGCCTCTGCCTCCCTGAATGCTGGGATAAAGGCTGTGCCTCCATGCCTGGTTTAAGACAGAGTGTCTTAGTTAGGGTTTCATTTACTGCAGTGAAACACCATAATATAAAAGCAACTTGGGGGTGAAAGTTTGTTTTTGTTTTTGTTTTGCTTTGTTTTCTTATACTTCCATATTGCTGTTCCTAAGGGCAAGAACTCAAGCAGGCCAGGAACCTGGAGGCAGGAGTTGATGCAGAGGCCTTGGAGGGGTGCTGCTTTCTGGCTTGCTCAGCCTGCTGTCTTGTAGAACCCAGCATTACCAGCCCGGGCATGGCACCACCCACAGTGGGCTGGACCCTCCCCCATTGGTCACTAATTGAGAAAATGCCTTATAGCGGGGTCCTGTGGCGGCATTTTCTCAACTGAGGCGCCTTCCTTTCTGGTGTTTCTATCATGTGTCAAATTGACACAAACCAGCCAGTACACAGGGTCTCGCTGTGTAGCTCTGGCTGTCCTGGAACTTCCTATGTAGACCAGGCTGGCCTTGAGCCACAGAGATCTGCCCACCTCTCTAGTGCTGGAATTAAAGGGATGTGGCACCACACTCAGAGCTTCGACGACTTTTTTCTGTTTCGAGATTTCTTTAAAGTTCTGTATATGAGGGTTTGCCTGCGTGTGTATGTATGTATGTTGTTGCTGCCTGTAGAGGCCAGAAGGAGCCTCGGGTGTCAGAGCACTGGAACTGGAGTTATGGAGAGTTGTGAGCTGCCGTATGGGCGCTGGGAAACAAGCCCTGGTTCTCTACAAGAAAGAACAACAAATGCTCCTAACCCCTTGACCATAAATGTGTGTGTACGTGTATTATACATACACACACGTACGCTTATACTTTAAACTGTTTGTTTTTGAGAGGGGTGTAGGTACCGCAGCATGTGGATCAGTTGTCTCCTCAAGTCTGTGGTCTCTGGGGATTGAGCTGAAGGTGTTGGGCAGGCAGCAAGTACCATCTTAAAGATCAAAACTTCCCTTCCTCTTTCTCTTCTTACGGGGGACGGGGAGCATGCATGGAGGTCTGAGGAGTTGATGCTCTCCTATCATGGTTCCAGAAACCAAACTATGATGGGCAGACTGGCATGGATTTGACGAACTGGCACCTTGCTGACCCATCACTGACTTTCTGAAGCCTTTTATCCTGTCCCAGCTAAGGAAGGAGGTCTAGAGTGTTAGCCTCACTGTTGACATTGTGAAATCCTGCCCCTGCCCTTCCTCCTGTGAGTGGAAGAGCCGGCCTGCTGAACGGTCTTCCCTCCCCCCCCCCCCTGCACCTGCTCTTCTGGACAGCCACCAAGTGGGCTCTTCTGGCTGGTCTTTGTGGGTAGGGCAGGCTCAGGAAGGAAGCCAGAGGAGTGCGGGCTGGAGTATGAGGCATGCTTCAGGCCTGAGATCAGCCTGGTTTGTTGACAGAGGACTGGGTGGGTCTCATGCTTGTGAAGTCAACTTCTGGGGTCGAGGAGTCCCAGAGGTAGCACTTCACTCAGGAGCAGCAGCCTGCTGGGAACACAGCCAAAGGCTTCCAGTTCCAAGTAATTTACCTGCACTGCAACCCTGCCCTTATGGGCACAGGAAGCAGTAGCCACCTACCTTTGGCTAATCACAGCCCTTGAGCCTGCCAACCCCTAATCAGTGATATTGTTTGAAACAGAAGTAGATTTGAGCTCCTGGATCCAACTGTTTCAAGTAGTTTGCCTTTGAACTTCCCAGTTATGTATCTAAACTTTTAAGTTTTATTTAGTGATGGTAGTGTCGTACGTTTGCTTGTTTTGTGTGTGTGTGTGTGTGTGTGTGTGTGTGTGTGTGTGTGTGTGTGCGTTTGGGTTTTTTTGTTTGTTTGTTTGAGACAGGGTTTCTCTGTGTAGCCCTGGCTCTCCTGGAACTTGCTCTGTAGACCAGGTTGGCCTCGAACTCAGAACTGCCCTGCCACTGCCTCCCAAGTGCTGGGAGGGAGTTTACTTTTAGATAAGATCTTAATAAGCAGCCTTGGCTGGCCTGGAACTCCAGCTAACCTCAGATTTAGAGTAAACCACCTGCTTCTTCCTCTCAAATGCTTGGATTCCCAGCATGTACTTGGTTTTTATTTGTTTATTTGTTTTCCCTGAGGGTTTCATTACATCAGCGTTTTGCTGGTCTTAATCTTGCAGCAATCCTCCTGCCTTGCCTCAGTGTTCCACTGACAATACAGGCACAAACCACCATGCCTAGCTGGACTGAAATCAAAATGTCACCCCCCCCCTTAGTCTGTATTTAGTGTTGGGTGTGCCTCTGTGCAGAAGACAGCTGGTGTGAGTGGTTCACCGTCCCTTATGTTGGATTTGGGGACTAAGCTCAGGCCATCTAGCTTGGGGGTGAGCACCCTGGCCTGCTGAGCCATCTCACTAGCCTTCCTTTGTTCCAGCATTTGAGAGTGTGGGGCAGGGGGTGGAGAATCTGAGGCCAGCTTGGGCTACTTGAAATCCTGTCACAAACAAGCAAGCCAGAAAATACACAGAGCTGCCATCTTCAACGCTCCCATACAGACGACAAGAGAGCTCTACCTACAGGGCTGGAGAGAGGGGAGGAACAGGAACAAGGCCTGGGGTCTGATGACTGGAAGCGCCTCCCCAGCCCAGTGTCACTCCATGCGGTTTCAGCCCCAGTCCAAAAATGTTCAATGGAACATTCCAGATATAAATAATTCACGAGTTTGAAATAACTTTTGTTTTAAACAACGATCTTTAACAATGGCATACTTTGTGCCCTTATAAGTATTCTATTTAATCTGTGTAAATGTGCAAGCATGTGTGTGATTGTGTCCATGGGTGTGCCTGTGGGGCAGAAGATAATCTCAGGTGTCCCTTAGGTAAGCTCAACCTTGGAAAGACTATCTTAATTATGTGCATGTTGCATGCAGCTGATGCAGAGGCCAGCAGAGGGTGCCGGGGACCCTGGAGCTGGTTAGAGGGGCCTGTGAGCTGCCTGACGCGGGGCTAGGAACAGAACTCCAGTCCTCTGCAAGAGCACACTTAACCACTGAGCCTTCTCTCTAGCCCCGACCATTTTGGTTTTTTTGAAACATTTGGTCTGGAAACTTGCCAAACAGGCTGGACTAACTGGCTAGCAAGCCCCAGGGACGGCCCGTCTCTGCTTCCCAAGCACTGGGGCTGTTGTCCAGTTATGTGGGATCTAGAGATTAGACTCCCATTTTCATTCTTGCAAAATTAACAGTTTATTACTGAGCCGTCTCCCTAGTCCTCTATTTTACTAACAACTGCTCCCTTTCTTTCTTTCCTTACTTCACTTACTGAGACAGGCTCTCACAGTGTAGCCCAGGCTGTGCTTGAACGCATGGCAATCTTCCTGCCATGCTTCCCAGGTGCTGGGAGTATAAATGTGCGCCACCACACCTGGCTCTATCAATAGCTACTGTTTTCTTACTGATCTTAGTTTGTCAAGTGGGCTTTATCGTAAGGGCTCATGTATAAGAGAAAAAGTGCATATAAAGCTCAGTGGTTTCTATGTTTCTGGAATTCACTGGGGACTTAAGTAGAGGCAGGAAAATCTAGATTTTAGGGCCATTTTCAGCTACATAGCATGTATTGGAAGCCAGCCCGGTCTACATGACCCGATTTGAGTTGTCAGGCTTGGTAGCAGTACCCCCACTCACTAAACCTTCTTACTGGCCCCTGTTATCTTGGGACAGTGCCTGGCTTTGCCGTCCCAGCCCACTCGAAGTCACTGTGTAGCCCAGCCTGGCCTCCAAATCATTACCCCAACTGCTCAGGTGGCAGGGTGGATCGCCTCCATCCTCTCCAGTCCTTGTTTGGATCTCAGAGTCTTTCAGTTTCTCCACTCCGCCCCAGGTCCCTTTTGCATTCCTTTTCGTCACTCCTGATTCCCCAGGGAGTCCCCAGCAATTCCAGGAAGGGGAGAGGATTTTTCTAGTCTTAGCTTCAGCTCCCTAGGGACTCTGGGAATTTTTCCTTAATGGGACAGGACCTTATCCCCAAGCAGACACTGGGCACCGGTCCACAGTGTCCAGACTAGTGCTTGGACCCCTGGTGTCTCCTCAGCATCAGCCAGCTGAGTCTTGTTTTATGCTAGCTGTCTCTCACCCTCTCCAGCCTGTCTCCTGCTGTTCCCCTTGACATCAGACCTTTCTTGAGGGTATGTGAGGAGACAGCCAGCTAGCAGTAGTGAAAGGGAAAAATGGCCTGCACCCTCCTTCCCCTTTATCCCCCTCCCTTAGAAGACAACCTGGCCAGAGGAAAGGAGCCATGTGACAGGCAGCATTTATTTCAGAATCCAGTGTTCACAGATGATGGGCTGGGGACAAGGGCAGGGATCAGGTGGGTTGGGGACTCCAGTGTCAGACTACAAGCAGGGTATCAGGTGGGGGTAGTGCCTAGCAAGGGACACAGGAGGTAAAAATAGCCCCAGGCTGCCGACCCTCAGCGCCATATCCCAGGCCAGGCCCTGGGCTTGGGTCCAGGAGCTATTCTGGGGCCTGAGAGAGTTATACTCCCTGGAGGAAGGCCTCCTCCCAGGCCCCCACCCCCCTCTTTCCCTCCGTGAGGCTGCTGGCTACTGTGAATCCCTGCCCAGCAGGCAGAGGAAGGAAGGGAGGGCCTAGGCTGGAGGAGGAAGGAGGCGGGGATGAGCGCAGAGCCGGTCCTCCGATGATGCCCAAAGTTCCAGATCCAGAGACTCCCTCTGGAAGGCCCTCAGCCTCAGCACTGGAGACAGAACAGGGAACGGAACCTGAGCCCACGAGGCTGGCCCAGCTCTTAGCTGGCTCGCTACTGGACACCCCAACATCACTCACCTCATCTCCAAAGCCCCCGCTGCCACCTCTGCCTCCTGCGGAGGGCCCACCCATGAGAAGGCCCGTCTGCTCTGGCCGCTCTGAACCAGAGTGGCTCAGCTCTGGTTCCCTGGCTGGCCTGGGGGAAGACAGTGGCACAGTGAAATGGTCACTGCTAGAGAAAGAACTGGGAATGGGTAGGGATGGTGATGGCATTTGGATTTGGTAGTGGGAGGTGAGGAGCTGGAGGCGGGAGATGGGCTTGAAGCAAGGCTACCGAGTATCGGAGACCAGTTGGGAACAAGGATGAGATGCTATGGGAGGCTGGGGATGAGGTGAGATGTGGGTGAATTTGGATGGCTTCAGGTACAGAGTGTAGAAGGACTGGGTATAGGCAGTGGGGTTCAGAGCTAGACTTGGGGTTGTTGGAATGGGACTATGAAGACAGCTCCTGGAAATGTGGCTTTAAGGAGCAGGTCAGAGTCCGTCCCACGTGAGACTTCAGATCCCACAAAGTCTTGACGTGAGATGAAGCTGGGCCTCATGGCACAGGGATCTAATCCCAGCACTTGAGAGCTTAAAGCAAGAGGACTGAAAGTTCTAAGCCAGCCTGGACAACTCATTGAGACAGTTCCCAAAATACTCAAAAAGGGGGCTGGGAGTATGGCTCAGTGGTGGAGTCCCTGCCTAGAGTCTCCCAGGCTAGTTTGTCGTCAATTTAACACAGGAGAGAGCCAGCTCTCAACTGAGGAGATGCCTCCAGAAGATCAGGCTGTAGGGCGTCCTTCTTTCTTTTTTTATTTTTATTTTTGGTTGTTTTGAGACACAGTTTCTCTGTGTAGCCCTGGCTGTCCTGGAACTCACTCTGTAGATCAGGCTGGCCTCAAACTCAGAGATCCACCTGCCTGTGTCCGAGTGCCAGAATTAAAGGTGTGCGCCACCACTGTGCTTGTAGGGGTGTCGTTCAGAAGTAAAGGGTTTGTCTAGTATAAATAAAATCTGGGTTCCAGCCCCAGTACTTCAGACAAAACAAAAGAACTCAGCTACAGTTAGATAGAGACCCGTAATGGAGGATGAGGGGACGGGGACGGCGTTAGGTCTGGCTGGTGAGATTTAAGGTGGCTTTGGGTAGAAATGTGGGTTAGGTGGACAGCCACCCTAGAGCTAGATGGGTGAGGAGACGGGACAGGCCCGGTAGCGGATTGCTTTGGGATTCCCTTAGCAACGGAGCTGAGTGTTTGGCTCACGGCAAGACCTGGCTGAGATTGAAGCTTGCAGGCACTTACGGGGCCCCCTTCTCTGCTCGCCGGCAGCAGCCGGGGTGCCCCTTACGCCTCATGCAGTAGAAGGCCACAACCACAAGTAGCAGGAGACCCACGCTGACGGCCACGGCCATGACAGCCACTCCAGCCTGGGCAGTCTGCGGAGCCACTGTATGAAGAAAACAACAGAGAGGTGCTCAGCTCACCAGATCAGGACTGCCTGCACCCAGCGGCCCCCCAGCGGTTACACACCAGAGCCAAAGTGGAAGACGTGACCTGTCTTGCCGTGGATGTTAGCTGCCTCACAGGACACGCCCTCTCGGCTCAGGGTGCTGGTCAGTTTCACCATCAGCGAGCTGCTGCTCCAGCCTCTGCCCTCAAAGGGGGGCTTTCCTGGCTGTGGAGGCTCGGATCAGGCCCGGCCCCTTGGGATCAAGGGCTGGGGGCAAGGGCTGAGGTGGAGTGTGGGGATATGAAGCCTGGGTCCGTGAGGGCCAGGGTCCCCTGTGCAAGTTGGGATAGGCTCAGGGTGGCAAGGACAGTCCCTTACAGTATCGCCTCGCTGACTCCAGGTGAGTTTGGGCTCTGGGAAGCCTCGGGCAGAGCAGGTCAGCAGGACTTCATCGCCTTCTGTCCAGCTGTTCCCTGATTTGGGCTTTATCTCATTTGGTTTTAATTCTGGTGGCCCTGTGGGTGGTGGGGACCATAGCAGTGAGGGGGAGGCATGCTGCAAGGGGAAGGAGAGAGACACAGGAGAACAAAGAGGAGAAAATGGAGGAGGGCCTGGGGCATGGCTTATTGGATAAAGTGCTTGCCATCCAAGCCTGAGGCCCTGAGTTCAGATCCCCAGCATGCATGTAAAAGAAGGGTGCAGCAGTGAGCATCTGCAACCCCAGCCCTGACAACAGATGTCCACCCTGAATCTCGGCACTCAGGAGGGAGGTGGCCGAATCTCTGTGAGTTCCAGGCCAGTCTGGTCTGCACAGTGAGTTCCAGGCCAGCCGGGGCTACACAGTGAGTTCCAGGCCAGCCAGGGCTACAGAGGAGACCTGTGTCTCAGAACACCCCCACTCCCAGCAAAAAATGGAGAGGCATAGAAGAAGACATCCAAGGTCAACCTCTGGCCTCAGGCGCGCTTGTTCGATTGTTTGCTTGCTTGCTTGCTTGCGCGCGCACACACACACACACACACACACACATACACACACACAAGAAAGAAGAACAAGGACAGTCAGTGTCCACACACAAACCACCCAACAATCCAAACCTTGGACCACCAGCTGGAAACTCTGTGTGCGGCTCAGGAGGGGGACTGTGGGTGTGGAGGCCTCACATACATAGGTGCCAGCTGAGTCAAAGGTAACTGAGTCGAGAGAGAGCACGGGACCATCTGCAAGGGTCACAGAATCCTAGGGAAGGGACAGGAAGGAAGCCAGGCAGAGCCATGAGAGGATGAGAGGCAGGGCGGGCCCCCACCCCCGCCCCCCAAGGCCCCACAGCTTCCTCCAGTCACCTTGGTCCAGCGCACGGCAGGAGCAGGCAGGCCTGTAGCAGAGCAGCTCACCACTGTGCCAGTGCTGTTCAGGGACACAGAGAGCTCCTCGGGCACGCTCAGCTCCAACGGATCCAGGTCTGCAGGGGGAAACATGGTCGCATTCCCCAGCCCCTTGGCCACTCAGCCAGGGCCTCTAGAGGGCTATCAGGCAGCAGACAGCACCATGTTGTTCTTTCTATTCTCCCCAGTACAATGGCATCTTTACTTTCCATCCAGGCCCTTCAGCCAAGACCTAGAAGAGCAGCTCTTAGAGAATGCACTATCTGACCTGCTATCTGTGGCTTTACAGTACTGAGAATAGAACCCAGGATTTCCCACATGCCAGGCAAGTAACTGCTCTACCTCTACCACTGAGCCATGCCCCCAGTCCCTCACTGGGGGACTCTAGGCAGGGGCTATGCCACTGAGACACCCCCCAGCCCCTCACTGGGGGATTCTAGGCAGGGGCTCTACCACTGAGCCACGCCCCCAGTCCCTCACTGGGGGATTCTAGGCAGGTGTTCTGCTTCAGTGCCTCCAGCTCTCCACCCAAGTTTTGCTTCAGCTCAAATTTTCGCTCTCCCCTGCATTACTCCCATCCATCTCCATAAAAACTTGATGGGCTTGGACCAGCAAGATAGCTCAGTGAGTAGACACTTAACCACTAAGCCAGATAACCTGACTTCACTCCTCCAGACCCGTGGTTGGGTATAAATACCGGTGGTAGAGAGCATTTGTCTAGCATAGATAAGGCCCTGTGTCCAATTGTCAGCATCTCAAAACACAGCAACAAAATTGTGCCTGTCATCCCAGCACTTGGGAAACAGAGGCTGAAAGGTCTGAGTTTCAGACCAGCCTAGGTTACATAGTAAAGCACTGTTAACAGAAAGAAAAAAAAGAAAGATTTTATATTTCTGCTGCAGAAGGGTCCCCCTCTTCCCTATGTACGACCCCAAACCATCCTCACCTCCACACTAGTCCACCCCTCACTCTTTTGCTTCTTTGTTTGGTTTTGGATTTTGATTCTCTGTGCAGCCCTGGCTGTCCTGCAACTCACTCTGTACACCAGGCTGGCCTTGAACTCACAAAGATCTGCCTGCCTCTGCCTCCTGAGCACTGCGACTGAAGGCGTGCAACCCCACTAGCCATCTTATCCCTCATTTTTTAAAAGTTGTATTTTTATTACTTATTGTGGTGCATGCATGCATGAACGCCATGGCTCAGGTCAGAGGTCAGAGGGCACTTGATGGAGAAGATTCTCCCCTCCTTCATGTGAATCACACTCGGGTTGCTGGGCTTGGTAGCAAGCTCCTGGACTTGATAAGCCATCTTGCCAGCCCTGCTCCTCGCTTTTGTCTTTTCTGTCCATTCTCCACTGACCAACCCAAGAACACACCGGTCCATCTTCATCTTTGCTTAAAATCCTGCCATGGCTCCCCAGTACCCTTGGCATCATGGCCAAATTGCCACAGCTAGAGCCTGCCTAGTTAATGAACACTGCCTTTCGTCCGCTCTTAACTGCTTAGCTAGAGACTGTAGGTTTAGTTTTCTCCAGAATGCCAAATTCGCGGCTACAGCCTCTTGCCCGGCTCTCTCTGCCCACAGCAGGAGTTTCCAGCTCTGTGGGTTTCCTGTATCATTCTTCAGTTTCTTAGCCATGTTCTCTTCCCTCAGAGGTCCCCTGCCTGGCTACTGTGGACACCCGGAGCTCGGGATCTCTCTCCTGACACCGACAACTGATTCCCCCAGCTGCCAAGAGGCCCAGCAGCTGTCAACCTTCAGCTGTCAACCCTCTGTGGGAATGCCCTTAACTACAAGGAGAGTCCCTCATCCAAGGTCATGCCCCTCCTCTGCACAGTACAGACAATCGGGCTCAGATCCTTCATCCTAAGGGGACAACTGTGGAGTAGCCCTCCATGCCCAGGCCTTTTGTAAAGCACAGTCAAACCTCAGCTCCTGCTCATTCTTGCTGCTTCAGAACACGTAGAGGGTTTCCATAAGCAGACATTCTACCTGCAGACCAGGTGGAGGAGAACAGCTCCAGGGAACTCTGACTGTGACAATCCGTGTCACCTCGCACCCTCCATCTTATCAGTGCTCTAAGACACGCTAATGTGACTAAAACAGTTTGAACTAGCACTTTTCTTTTGTCTTTGCTTCTGTGGTAAGGCTGGCTACATAGTGAGTTCAAGGCCAGCCTAGTTTTATGAGAGTCTGTCTCAATTAAAACAACACAGGCAAGGGGCTGGAGAGAGTGGTTAAGAGCACTGTCTGCTCTTCCAGGGGACCTGAGTTCAATTCCCAGCAACCACATGGTGGCTCCCAACCATCTATAATGAGATCTGGTGCCCTCTTCTGCTGCGCAGGTGAACATGAAGATAAAGCGCTCATAAAAAATAAACAAATATTTAAAAAACCAAACAAACAACACAGCCAAACATAGGCTATTGAGACAGCTCCACAAGTACAGTGATTGCTTTGCAAACATAAGGACCAGGGTCCTAGAGGCCCTGCCTAGAACCCCCCAGTGACGGGCTGGGGGTGTGGCTCAGTGGTAGAGCCCCTGCCTAGAACCCTCCAGTGAGGGGCTGGGGGTGTGGCTCAGTGGTAGAGCCCCTGCCTAGAATCCCCCAGTGAGGGGCTGGAGTGTGGCTCAATAGTATGTAACCTGCCTAGAATCCCCCAGTGAGGGGCTGGGGGTGTGGCTCAGTAGTATGTAACCTGCCTAGAAGCCCCATATTCCACACACATACAAAGGCTGGGCATAGCTGTGCATGCTTATAATAATCTTAGCATTAATGAGGCAGAGGCAGATAGAGCTCTGGGCCATGCTGGCTGGCTAGCCAACCTTGCTTAATCAGCTCCAGGCCAATGAAAAGATCCTTCTCAAAAAACAAAGCATCCATCTCAAGTAACAACAGCTAAGGTTGACCTCTAGCCTTGACAAACACATGCACAGGAAGTGTGTGTGCACATGAGCATGTACACCACACACACACACACACACACACACACACACACACACAAGAACAGAGCTTTCTTCCTAGCAAAAGTTTTTCTAAACTGCAAAAGCTGTTTAGAACCCAGGATCGGGAGCGGGATACAGCTGGGACACAGAGTTAACAAAATGTAACTAAAAAGAAAAATAAAATAAAAATAAAAAAATTAAAAAAAAAAAAAATAGAACCCAGGATCTAGGATCTAGTCAGGTTAACTTCAGTGGACATAAGATTGAGGAGTTAGAAAGAAGAGAGGAGTTTGTGATGCGCTGGAGCTGCAGCTTTGATGAGGGTGGAGGGTGGAAGGAGAGAGTCAGTTGACGGTGAAGCTGCTCAGGTGAACAGAGACGGTCAAAGAGGGACCCGATCTTTCTCTACGAAACACTGGGGAGCCACAGCGGGTTCTAAGCAGGGGAGAGAGGCAAGTGTGTGTTCTGGAACCAGCACTCTGGAGACTGCCAGGCAGTTGGGAGGAGCCAGGGTGGGGATCCGGAGGGAGAGGAGCTGACAAAGCCTGACCCCATCCTATCTCCCTTTCCCCCCAAAGCTCTCACAGGCCACGCGCAGCTCTAGGGTCTTGACAAGCTGTACGTCCTCGCCAGCGTCGTAGTCTTCCACTCTGCAGCCATAGATTCCACTCTGGTCCCGGTGCACCCGCTCCAGGCTCAAGTTCCCTTTGAGGTTGACATTTAGCTGTTCTTCCTGGGCACCCTGAGTAAGGTACACTAGATTTAAGCTAATCTGGGGGAGCTGGGGGTGGAGGCAAAGGTCACCAAGCTGGTGTCATACTTGCTTTAGAGCCTGTTCAAGCCAAGGGTCAGGGGTCACACAGTTGGGTATATCCTCCAAACCATCTCAAGTCAGGGTTACAGGTCCTTCAGATCAAGGGTACTTGCCAAGACAAACATCCCTGGGGCAAAATTACCAGTTGAGGCTGGGCATGTGGCTCAGTGTAGAGCTCCTGCCTAGAAGCAATCCCCCAGTGAGGGGCTGGGGGTGTGGCTCAGTGGTAGAGCCCCTGCCTAGAATCCCCCAGTGAGGGGCTAGGGGTGTGGCTCAGTGGTAGAGGACATGCTTAGAATGCCCCAGTGAGGGGCTAGGGGTGTGGCTCAGTGGTAGAGCCCCTTCCT
>NW_026592732.1:1184328-1208534 GCF_907164565.1 Psammomys obesus | reverse complement strand
CCCCAGTGAGGGGCTAGGGGTGTGGCTCAGTGGTAGAGCCCCTTCCTAGAATCCCCCAATAAAGGGCTGGGGGCGTGGTTCAGTGGTAGAGCCCTGCCTAGAATCCCCCGGTGAGGGGCTGGGGTGTGGCTCAGTGAGAGAGCACTTTCATAGCATGTGACAGGTCCTGGGTTCTATCTCCCACACCACTAAAGATAAACAAGGGGTTGATGAGGTTAGTATGACACAGATTCAGCTGGCGTCCAAAGGGACCAGGGAGTAAGTTACCTGCTGGCGGAAGAAGGAATACTCTGGGCTGGGGCTGCCATCACCCTGGCAGAGCAGCTGCACAGCGTCACCCTCTCGGACCCAGCCCTCTGTGGTGGATGGGCTCCCCAGCCAGAATTCCACATGCTCTGTGGGATCTGTGGGAGGAGAGAAAGATCAGCACATGTGTCAGAGCTGGACTGAGGGGAAAGGTCAGTCCTGCTTTTGAGAGGAGAGAGACAGCATCTAAAGCTTAGAAGTGTTGTTATTATCGTCATTATTATTATTTTAGCTTTATAAGCTTTATAAGCTTTAGATTTATAAACTGGGTGCTGGTGAAGCACACCTTTGATCCCAGGACTCCGGATTAAAGGCAGGAGGATCTCTGTGAGTTTGAGGCCAGCCTAGTCTACAGAAAGAATTCTAGGACAGCCAGGGTTACATACCTAGAAACCCTGTCTTGAAAAAAAAATTATGTTTTATTTATGTGTGTCTGTCTTATTCCTTTTGTTAAGTTTTGGGATTCCTCAAAGTCTCTGTAGTTCAGCTAAGTTTTCAGCTCTCCATCTTCCTGTCTCAGCCTCCTCAGTGCTGAGATGACAGGCACCTGTCACCTCATTAATAGTTTCAGACTTACTCTCAGAACACACCAAAGGTCAGGGGTCGAGGTAAGTTAACATTATGTCTCAAGGGTCAGAGGTCAGTGTACAATTTGATATTTAAAACCAGGTGTCATCTGGGGACCCAATTCAGTGGGAGAGGGTGGAGGATCTCATGGGGCACAGGGCCTGTGCTGAAGTCAGAGTCGGTATGTTTGGGGTCAGAGGCCAGAGGTCAGCAGCCTATCCCAGGTGAGAAGGTAGGGTGAGGACACAGTTTGGAATGGGGGCCTGGGAGTTGGGCCTTGATGGGACTGGGTCTTCCGCTAGGGGCTGGGTCGTGGGGACTCACAGTGCAGAGTGAGGTGGAAGGTATGGCTGTCTAGGCGGCCATGTTGGCCTGAGGGCAAGTTGTAATGAGCGGCACAGTGGAAGCTGGCATCCTGATCATCCTTGTGGAGCTTCAGGTAGAGGGTGCTGGTCAGGGAGTACAAGCCGGAGGCCTCCCGGACGGTGCGGCTGGTCATGTAGCCCTCTGTGAGAGAGAGGGGCCGCCGGGAGAGCTGCGTTCCGCCCCCGCGCCCGCCGCCTACATCCCTCCCCCCATCCCGCGCTCCCACGCTCCCCTGACTGCTCACCTTGGGTCACCTCCATGGGCACGTCCAGACGCTGCCCGTTCCGGTACCATGTGATCCGAGGCACCGGGTTTCCGTTGTGGCTGCTGCAGGTGGCAATCTGGGAGAGACACAGGCGGGGCCTAGGCTTGGTGCCAGGACTCTGAAGTCTGCTTCTCTTTCCCCCAGACCTGCCCTTTCGATGTGTCCACTGGCCTCTTTCTCTCCAGGAGAGGAAGCAGAAATCCTAACTCCTGTTCCTCCCATTGAAAGGCCCAGAGCCTGGGCCTGCGAGCCCTCTCGGCCGGTCAGTGTGCTTATGGGGAGGCAGAAGACCTGAGTTCTATCCCTGGAACTGTGTACAGGGTTAGGAAGGCACAGGAAGGCTCTCAAAAGTCGTCTTCCGATTTACACATTCATGCTGTGGCGTAAGTCCTGTCTCCCTGCCCCGACCCCTCAGTACTTATTTAATAGTAATCCATTCATTATTCATTAATAATCATAAAGAACCTGGATCAAGCATGGCAGCACACAGCTTTAGTTACAGCTCTCAAGAAGCCGAGATAGAAGCATCAGTTTGACACTGGCCTGGGCTACATAGTGAGCTCTGGGCCAGACCAGGCATCACGAGACCGCTATTTCACACAACTCCAGACCAAGGCTAGGCGCGCACCCCTAGCCCTCGAATGACTCCTAGAGGCAGGAGGATCAAAAGTTCAAAGTCACCCCTAGCTACACAGCATGCTGGAAGTCATGCTGGCCTGACCAAACCAAACCAAACCAAGAGAAAGACCAGCCGTTACCGCGGCACACGCCTGGGGCCTCGGGACTTAGAAGGTATCACAGATACCTATGTCTACATAGGAAGTTTCAGGATAGCCTGTGCTACACAAGGTTACCCAATCCCCCCCCCCAAAAAAAAAAAAAGCAAAATAAGGAAAAACCCCAACAATAGGGAGGCCGAGGCTTAAAGCTTATAGTTCATTGGTAGAGCATTGGCCTGACATGCTGGACGCCCTAAGGATTCAATCTCCAGTACCACACACACACACGCACACGAAAACCCAAAAAACAAGCAAGCAAGCAAAATCCCCAATGTCAAAGATGGCTATATCTCTGTCTCTTCACCTACTGCCTGTAACTCCAGCGCACATTACCTCCTGGGCAAACTGGTCCATCACTGACAGCGTCCCTTTGTTGGGAGACACCTCCGTGGCCTCCGGTGTCGCTGTTGGAAAGATGTTCTCGTCAGCAAGCCCTTCTCTGGTCCCTGGCTTCTCGGGATGACTTCGGGGGACACTTACCAAACACGCGGACCCTCGAGGTGGCCTCTGAGGTGCCTGCCGACCCAGCCTTCACCACACACACGTAGTCCCGTTCATCCCCCACCTGGGCGTCTGCTATCACCAGGCGCCCACGGGAGTCCACCTCGTACAGGGGTCTGCGGCCCCGAGAGTTGTGGACTGTGCCCCGGAGCCCTGAGCCCTGTGGCTCCACAGAAGCCAGGTGGTGTCTGGCCCCGGAAGCATCAACCTGTGGATACGTGCAGGCGACAGACAGTCTTAGCTCGGTCATGAGCCCTCCTTTCCTGCTGTCTCCCCTCAGGTTTTTTCTGGGTCTAGGGAAGAACTCTAGTGGCTTCCACATGTAACCACTCTACCACTGAGCCACGGCCCCACAGCCCGCTGGGAGGATGCTAGCTAGCACTCTATCAGCCACCGGGGAGTTACACTCTCATCCCTCTTTTTATTATTTTATCTTTATGTATTTATTTTTTTCAAGACAGGGTTTCTCTGTGTATATCCGGTTGTTCCGAAACTTGCTTTGTAGACCAGGCTTGCCTTGAACCCACAGAAATCACCTGCCTCTGCCTCCCTAGTGCTGGGATTAAAGGCTTGCACCCCCACCACCAGGCTTTAAAACTGTTTTTTAAAAATATTTATTTGGTCATTTATATGTGTGTGTATGTCTCTTTCTGTGTGTATGCACTGACTACAGATACCCATGGAGGCCATTGAATCCCCGAGAGCTAGCTACAGGCAGTTGTGAGCCTGTGAGTGCTGAGAACTGACCTCAGGTCCTCAGGGAGAGAACCAAGTGCTATTACGGGCTTACCCATCTCTGTAGCCTCAGCTTTCTCTTTAATTTTTATCTTGCAGTGGGGTCTAGCTTCATAGACCTTGAACTTTCCACCCTCCTAATCAGCTGGGATCCCAGGCCTGAGCATCCTGTCATTTCTTTCATCCCTCTGTCCCCATCCTTAGTCTCCCCCAAGTCCCGACACATTCCTCTGTGTCCCTCATCGTCCCTTGTCCATCTTCTGCTCCCACATCTCCTCCGTCTCACTGTCTCCTGCTCTGTCTTTTATTTCCTCTCCTTCCCTCTTGTCTCTGGTGGTCTCTGACTCTGCGACCCCTCTCTCCAGACCCATGTTCCAAAGTGGGGCCACGTCCTCAAGCCTGCCCTGCTCAGATGCCTGGCCCCTCGCAGAGTCCCACGCCTTCCCAGGTCTCAGGGTCCTCCTCTGTGAAGTGGAAGGGCAGCTTTTGATGGCTCTTCTGAGCAGGGGATCGGTGTAGGCAGGTAACAGGTGCTAATGTGACCAGGTGGCCGGATCCTCCCTCCCCTCCTCCCTCCTCCCATCACCCCCAGCTCCAGCACAGAGAACTCACAAGAAACCATTCCAGCACATAATGCTCAGGGTGTCCCCGTGGAGTACAGTCCAGGGTGATCAGCTCTCCCCGCATCACCTCCACCAGAGGGGACACAGACACGTGCACCTCAGCCTGGGCACCTGCAGGATGGCGCAAGCATCAGATGCCGCCCGCTGCCACCAACGGGAAGAGCCCTCAGGGCCCAGCCTCTTCCCTCAGACTGGAAAGATCTATCTCCCCTTTACACACAGCTCTCCTCCCTTAGACACAGAGGGCCGGACTCTTGCCTTCTCCCTCAGACAGGAGTCCAGGCTCTTCCATCAGACGCAGCTCCTGTCTCCCTTCTCAGTCCCCTCTGAGCCTGGGTCCCATCAGTGTCTCTCCAATTCTTCTGTTTGGAGATAGGGTCTTACCGTGTAGCCTTGGCTTCCTGGAGTTTGCCAGCTCTGCAAACCAGGCTGGCCTTGAACTCACAGAGATCTGCAGCTGTCTCTGCCTCCTGAGTGCTGGGATTAAAGTTCATGCCACTGCCCCCCTCCCCACTTGTAAGGTTTAAGGTAAAGCCTTCTCCAGTACTCCACACTGAGGCCTGGCTTCTTTCACCCACTACAGCAAACATCCCCTCAAGGAAGGGCCAGGCCTGGCTCTCTCCTTGGCCTGCAGCACCCAGGGCAGGACCTGGCCTGGAGCTGAATAACAGGTTCTACATCTGTTTTCATTTCATTTGGTCCCATCCTATCTTCCCCGGTAGCTCCTGGGGGCCCTCCACACTCTCCTGGCTGGGGGGGGGGGGCGCTGGGGTGTGGGCTGCAGCTGGGCCAGGAGCTGGATGGGTGTGGGAGTGGCAAGGGGGGGGACAGGGCTGGGCAGGTTTCAGGAATGTGGGAGGGCCAGGCTGGCTGAGACCTGCCCGGCTTGGCGCCAGAGCCCCCTGCCCGCCCCTCCATCTTTTTACAAGAGAAGCTTGCAAAGGGTTGGGTGAGTCACCTGGGCAGGGGGTGAGGCTGGGTCCCGAGGGAGGGAGAGAGGGCTGGGAGGCTATCCCAGACGCCTGAGGCGTAGCAGGCTGGGTGCTGAAAACATGCACCTCCGGGTCCTAGGGACCAGGGAACGCCGGTCTTGGATTCCTGTCAGGCTCTGGCGGGTGGCATGGTTCTTGCTGGGAAGCTACCCTCTGGGCTGGCACCCTGGCATCATTCCTTCCTGCCCAGCCTGGCCCAGGCCTATCCTGGGCTCCACTTTACACCACGTTTATGCCAGGAGCCTGGGTTCCCAAGCACCCACCTTTGGCCCCAGACTGTCCCAGGGGTGCCACTGTGGGGCCAGGCTGGTGCTGTAGACTGGGTGTGCACAGCCAACGGCCAAGGCAAAGCAGAGAAAGATCCCGTGTCCCGTTCCCACACTGCCCCAGTGTCCTACCAGCCCCTCTGTCCCTCCTCCCCTCTCACCACGTGCAGGTGTGTGGATTTATCGGAGGCCCAGAAAAGGGGCCTGTCAGTCAGAAACACTGTTCCACGTTCCCTGCCAGGCTACTCCAGGCCTTTCCTGAGAGAGACAATCTAAACTCTTAATTTAGGGGAATCCCCAACGTTACAGAAAGTGCTTTAGCCGGAGGGTCCTTAGCTTCTCTGAGGAAACTCTGAAGCTTAATTACTTAGGAAACAGCTCTGGGCTGTTGATCTTCAGTGTCCTAGCAGAAGGTACTCTGACTACGGGGAGGGCGGGGGCTGGACTCCAGTCTAAGGGACTAGGGGGGACACAGAGCCCAGATTCCAGGTACCCAAGATTATTAGGGGTCGCAGGGCTTAGATCCCAGGGTTCCCAGAGACCCGCAAGGGACAGTTATCTCCGATTGTGTTTGCTCCAGAGCTGGGTTATCATCAGCTCTCAGGTCGGGTACACCCCGAGGCCTCCCCGCCCCTGTCCCTGGTGGGAAACCTCTTGATTGTGCTCCCTGGAGAGATGGAAGCTTGTTCCTCTTGTCTTCCCGGGGATCCCGGAGGCCATCCCCACAAGTCCTAACCCCAAGTCTCAGCTCTGCCCTCAGCCCCAAGTCATACCTGAATGGCCCGCCAGCAGGAGGGCGAGCCACAGCAGCCCTGCGCGGGCGTCAGGGGGCTCCATGTTCTCTGCGGTGGCGGCGGTGACTGAGCCGGGGTGAGGCTCGGCCGCTCTGAAGCTGGCAGCGGAGCCACGCCCCGGGCCACGCCCACCCCATCCCCAAGCTGGGCGCAGGTCCAAGACCTCCCACTGCTCTGGGAGGACTTCCCACCCTCGCGCGCGCGGGGTCCCGCGAGCGCCGCGCCGCGCCACGCGCCGCTCCATCCAACCCACGCTCGCGGCTGTCCTCCGCGGCCAGGGGTCCTGACCGACCAGTCTAGCCAGTACCCGGAGCGCGATCCGAGGGACACCGCCGGGACCCTCTTTCCCTTCCTTCCTGGCCACCTGCGGGGCCTGGACACTCATTCCCAAGATGGCCAGCCTCCTCCTCTCTCCCCTCCCGCCCCCGCCCTCAACCCGCTGCAGGTGGATCTCTTTTGGAGGCAGGTGTCACACTGTAGCTCGGGCTGGCCGGGAACTGGGGCAATCCTGCCTCAGTTTCCCAAGTACTGGGTATCTAAGGTTGAGACGTCGCCCTGGGTTTGTGAATTGTCGGTTTTTACCAGCAGTCCCTGGTACAATTAATTGCCTGTCTCTGAAGTCTCTCCTGCATGACTGGCCCTTCCCAGGGTGCCCTGGGATGCCCTCCCTTTAGAGCCACCTTGCTGGAAAGTGTCCCTCCTCTGACTGAGCAGTGGCCTGGAACTGGCCAGGTCAATCTTTTCTCTAATGGGTTTTCAATCCCCAGTCCTCCGTAGGCCTCTTTAGTGATGGGTGGGGACGGGGCGCCCCTCCCTCTGTCCTGTTCTCCCTGACTCCCTCACTTCCCCCCGTCCTGGGAATCCAAGGAATGTTCCCCCCCTTCCTCCTTCCTTCTCTCCCCGACATTCCCTCCCCACCTTGGGGGGAGGAGGGGAGAAGTGGGTTGGCTGGGGCAGGTGAGTGGGGGAGGGAAGAGAAGACGCAGCCACTGGGGCCTGCAGGGCGGAAGAGAAGGTCACAGGTCAAAGTAAGGGGTCACAGATCACTCTGCTCCAGGGTCCTCACTAGTCAGTCTGGAACGAAATCTCAAGAATGCTGGATGGGGGCTGGGGAAGGAGGGTTCCGCCACTGTTCAGTGGGTGGAAGCTAGCCTGGGCTGCTGGTAGGGATGGGGGGGGGGGGGCGTAACTGGTCATGTTGAGAGAGGGTGCTCCTCCTCCACTCTCTGGCCAGTCAGAGGGTGACCAGCAGTGAGCTTAGGGGCCCCTGGAGCCAAGGTTTTACCCATCAGCCACAGAGGAAAGGCTTATGTTATACCTATTGGCCTAGCTCTCAAGGGCCATTTTAGCATTCCTGTCACACAGGACAGCAATTGTGAAACCAGCAAAGCGACCTTTGCTTGGGGCTCCTTCATCTCCTCTTCAGGAAGTCCTCCTTCGATTCTGTCCTGCCTCACAGATCCCTGCAAATCTCTGGACCTGCGTGCCAGGCCTGCACACCCTGGGATGCCCACCTACAGTCAAGGTCCAGGCTGCCCCCATCCCATCCCGCCCACAGCAGGCAAGAAAGGCTTGCGAGGTGCATGTTCACAAGCCCAGAGGCTCGCCTGAAAATGCCATCCCCACCTTGCCATCCCCAGCCAACTGGGCTTGTGGCCCACTCCAGTGATCCTCATGCTCAAGAAGTGGAGGCAGGAGGATCAGAATTGCCTATCGTGAATTCTAGGACATCTGGGCATGGTGGTGCAAGCCTTTAATCCCAGGGCTCGGGAGGCAGAGGCAGGGGATTGAAGTTCAGATCCTAGTACCCCTGTCCAACCAGGGGATCTGATACCTTCTCTAGCTTCTATGACCACCAGGCAGACACATAGTGATTATATGTACACACAGGCAAAGACTAGTACATATAAAATAAAACAGACCTTTAAAAATAAATAATTATTGCTGGGAGGTGCTGGCACACCCCTTTGATTCCAGTACTCAGGGAGGCAGAGGCAGGCAGATCTCTGTGAGTTCAAGGTCTGTAGCCTTGTCTACAGGGCGAGTTCTAGAAAAGCCAGGGGATACAGAGAAACCCTGTCTTGGAAAACCAAAATAAATATATAAATTGAAAAGTATTAAAAATAAAATAAAGATGAAACTTTAAAAGACAACCGAAACCAGATTAGTCACCTCAGGGAGCCCTCCCCACCCCCATGGCTTTCTCAAAAAGTTCCTACGTGCTCCTTGGGAACTTCGTTCAGAGTGGGTGCCCAGTATCATTATGTCACCTTCCTTTGTCCGCTACAATTTAGGTCCTACAAAACAGCCAGAAGAACCCTGTGGAGACGTGAGTCAGCTCAGGCCACTGTTCTGTTCAGAATGCGCCCACGGCTCCATCTCGCTGAAAGTAAAAGCCAGCGTTCTCTCTGTGGTTTGTTAGGTCCTAGATCCTAGGTCCTTTCCCTCCCTGACCCCATCTGTCGCTCCTTCTCCCTCTCAAGCAGTGTTTTTGTCACACTGGTCTCTCTGCTGCCGTGCTTTTCCATCAACCACTTCCCGACCCCTCTGCCCCTCACGGGATGGCTTCCTCCTTGCTTGCTTCTAATCTCTCCTGTGACTTGCCTCATTAGGGAGCTTTGATACCAGCTCTCATTCTCCAGACTGCCCCATGTTTCCCAACTCCATCACCTTATCATGGTGGGATAAATTCTCTTTGTCTTGTATTGTCTGGCACAGAATCTATGCCCTAAGGGAACAGGAACTCCATAAGGGTCACGCTGTATCTCTAGAGCCTGGAACAGTGCCTGACTTGGGACAAATAAATATTTATGTACTGGAGTAAGTCATGTTCTGACTCTGCCCTGTTGTCTCATATGTGCAGACTGGCAATCAGTTGTCACTTAACAGTGGGCATCCGTTCAGATGAAGGCGTGGCTAGGCAATGTGTCCTCCTGTGAGCATCACAAATCAGCTCTACAAGCAAAACCAGCAAAACCAGCTAGGACCTCATTGGATGATATGATTTTATGGGCCACTGTTGCACACGGGGTCTTGTTGTGTTGTGTGACACGTGACTCTATCACGCTATCCCTCAAAGAAACTGCTAATCAGCTGTGCTCATCTCCTCATAGATGTTAGAGTGGTTATGATTTATTTCTGTGTGTATGTGTATGCGTGTATGTCTGCAGAGGCCAGCAGAGGGCACTGCAGCTCCTGGAGCTGAGGAGTTATAAACAGCTGAGAGCCCCTCCATGAAGGTGCTGGGACCTGAACTCTGCTCCTCTGGAAAAGCAACAGTGTCTTTTTTTTTTTTTTTAAAGACTTACTATTCATTATTTATACAGTATTCTGCCTGCATGTGTGATTGCAGGCCAGAAGAGGGCACCAGATCATATTACAGATGATTATAAGCCACTATGTGGTTGCTCGGAATTGAACTCAGCACCTTTGGAAGAAAAGCCAGTGCTCTTAACCTCTGAGCCATTTCTCCAGCCCCGAGCAACAGTGTCTTAACCACTGAGCCATTGTCCTAGTCACTACTTTATTGCTGACTGGGTGTAGGGTGGGCTTTTGACACCTCAAAGCCCTTCTCCCATGATGTACTTCCTCCAACAAGACCACACCTCCCAATCCTTCTCAAACAGTTCCACTCCCTGGTGACTAAGCAGTCAAATGTATGAGCCCACAGGGCTATTATTATTCAAACACCCACAGCCACCTCTCCAGCCCCACACTTAAATAAAGTCTCCTTAGAGCTGAGTCAGAATAGACCCAAATACTGTTTCCCAGAGTGTTTTCTGTTTGTTTGGAGGTAGGGTCTTCTGGAGCCCATGCTGGGTTAGAGCACTGTGTAGCTGAGGGTGACCAGAAACTGATTTTCCTTCCATTTCCTCCCAAATGATGGGATTACAGGTGCATGCCTCTGGGTCTGGGCCTGGCTATATTTTAGTTTAAAAAAGTTTTTTGGGGGGAGGACTTTTGAGACAGGGTTTCTCTGTGTAGCCCTAGCTGTCTATAGCCCAGGCTGGCCTCAAACTCAGAGATCCACCTGACTCTGCCTCCCAAGTACCGGGATTCAAGGAGTGTGCCACCATCACTCAGCTTAATTAATATATTACTCATTATCATCATCACCATCACTGTCATCATCATTATTTTGTGATGGTCTCACTACTATGCAGCCTTGGCTAGTCAGGGACTCACTTTGTAGAGAAGGCTGGACTGAATTTACAGAGATCTGCCTGCCTTTCTGAGCGATGGGATTGAAGGTGTGGGCTGCATCTGGCTACTATTATCATTGTTAGTGTTATTGTTTGTGTGTGTGTGTGTGTGTGTGTGTGTGAGCATGACTATTGAGCCTCCCCTTCCACCGTGTTTGAGACATACTCTATTACTGTGTGTGCTAGGTAGTCTGACTTGCACGTTTCTGGAGACCCCTATCTCCTCTTCCCATCTTGCACTGGGGTTACAGACACGCTTCACCTGTCTGGCTTTAAGAGGGTCCCGGGGAGCCGGGCATGGTGGTGCACACCTGTAATCCCAGCACTCAGGGAGGCAGAGGCAGGTGGATCTCTGTGAGTTTGAGGCTAGCCTGGTCTACAAAGTAAGTCCAGGACAGCCAAGGCTACACAGAGAAACCCGTCTCGATAAACAAAAACAAAAACAAAAAGAAAGAAAGGAAAGAAGGAGGGGTATGAAGTCAGGTCTTCAGGCTTGCATGCCAAAGGTTTTATCCACAACACTATTCACCCACCTTATTTTTTATTTTTTTATTTTTTTAGGCGTAGTCTCACTCTGTAATCCAGGTTGGCTTTGATCTCTCCCTGCCCCTTGGATTTAATTATTTTTATTTTTAATTAATTAATTAATTAATTAATCAATCAATCAATCAATCAATCATATATACAATGTTGTCTGCATATACACCTGCATGTCAGAAGAGGACACCAGATCCATTATAGATGTTGTGAGCCACCATGTGGTTGCTGGGACTTGAACTCAGGTCCTATGGAAGAACAGCCAGTGCTCTTAACCTCTGAGCCACCTCTCCAGCTCCCAATTATTTTCATTTTTATGCATGGGTTTTGGCAGACACGTGTGTATGTGTACCGTGTGCACGCGTTGCAGGCAGAGTCTAGAAGACAGTTCTGGACACCCCTGGGACTGGAGTCACCGCAAGGGCAGTAAGCACTCATAACTGCTGAGCCCCAGCCCCTGTCCTTAAGCTCTTGGTGATCCTCCTGCCTCAGCCTCCCATGTATTCCCCCTGGGATTACAGAGGGGAGCCAGAGCTCCTGACCCTTCTCTCTTCACTTTCCACACAGGGAACCATAGTTCACAGCTCACAGAATATGGGACCATGGCACGATCAGAGGGGATGCTTTCTGTTGTGATTCCAGGCTCAGATCTGGAAAACAACCGTTGACAGTCTTTGTTGTGTGGGTTCATTTTGGGTTTAACATAGGGAGTACAGGAATGTCTCAGGAAACAGAACTCGGGCTGCAAAGTGTAAGTATAAAACTCCAGGGCAGGCTGGGCCCATGGTTGTAGATATAGCATGGGGAATTGAGGCAGGAGGAGCAAGAGCTCAAGAGCAGCCTGGGCTACCTAGGGTTGTGCATGTGTGTGTGCACGAGTGTGTGCGTGCATTGTGTGGGTGTCCATGTGTGCTGAGTGTGTGTGTGAGTGTCAGCACTGTGCATGTGGAGGCCGACCTGGAGGATCCCCAAAAGCGAGAAGCCAGCCTCATCTAAGTAGTTAGCTCTAGGTGAGCAAAGGCTGCATAGCAAGGCTGTTTCAAACAACGACAAAGTCATGAAAGACACAAGTTCCAGGCCGGCCTGAGTTCCAGTTAAACCCCGTCTCAAAGAGCTGAACAGGGAGATGGCTCCGCTGGGAAAGTGCTTTCTGAACAAGCCTAAGGACCTGAGCTTGTGCCCCAGTGTCACCCACGGAAAAGCGGGGGCTGGTAGCATGTATCTGTAACCCAGCCCTGTGGAACAGTGTTGTGACACTGTTCCTGGGGGGGACTCGTAAAAACGTCTACCCGCCCCAGACAGAGAACCAGTAACAGATCAAAGTGAACAATTGAGTTTATCGGGATCACTTACAGGGGCAGGGATGACTCAAAGACAACCCATCGCCAAAAGCACCCCCTGGCCTGGGTGATGGCTGACAAAATACGAGACCGCTTAGGTCTCTGCACAGCCTCCAGGCAGCTCAGTAGGTCTGTGAGGCCTCTCCTCAGCACCCCTTACTCATTATACTATTATTGGGGACCAAGGGGGTCTTTTGCAGTTTGTCAGTTTCAGGAACTTCCTGAGACTTGCGAATTGCTAACTTCATCAGTCTTAACAAGCTTTCCTCTAGGATGCAATGCTTCAACTGGGAGGAAATGGCCACACAACAGGCAGAGGCAGGTAGAAGGCTGGGGCTTGCTGGGCAGCGAGCCTGGAGTGTGCCTAAAGATACTCACCCTCAGCTTCTGGCCTCCACATAATGTGTGCAATACACCAATACCACACACACACACACACACACACACACACACACTCCAAAGGATGAGAGCCACGCATGAAAGGACACACCTGTAACTTTAGCACTTGGGAGGTGGAAGAATATGACCAGGACTTCAGTCAGCTTTGGCTGCATGGTAGACTCAAGGCCAGCCTGAGCTACACAAGAACATAATAAAAGGGAAAACAGACAAACAAACAAGCCCCAAATGAAATAAACAAATACCAAGGGTATATGTCTACACGGAGTTCAAAGGTGTGCTCAATGTTTTTTGTTTTTTGTTTGTTGGGGACAGAGTTTCTCTGTGTAGCCTTGGATGTCCTAGACTCACTTTGTAGACCAGGCTGGCCTTGAACTCAGAGATCTGCCTGCCTCTGCCTCCTGAGTGCTGTGAGATTAAAGGCAGTCCACCATCACACCCGGCCAATAATGTATTTTAAAATACATTATTAACATTAATATGGGAGCAGAGGCAACGTTTGGAGTCTATTCTGTCCTTCCCCTGTGTGTTCCAGGGATCCAATCCAGGTGGTCAGACTTGGTGCCAAGCACTTTTACCCACTAAGCCACCTCACCAGCCGTTACTGGACGCTGTCAGGCATTGGTTACTTGCCGTCTACCCCATTCCTGCCTTTGGGCAGTCCTTCCTGTCTGGAAGCTCCATGCTATGGAAAATGACAGCGGCAGGTGTGTGTTGCCTGCCACTGGGAGCCAAGGTGATCTAAGCTTGGAAAACAATGCCAGACGTTTGAATTAGGAGTGAATACTGCAGAGGAAGCCAGCCTTGGCGAGGCTTTCCAGCCACGGCAGCTGGAGCAGATCCTATTTTCCAAAGATGGCAGAAACAATTTCTCACCCCCACTTGACCGTCTATAATCCCATCTTGACATTCTTTGCATGAGGAAGGGGGTATCAAAGCCTTGGCTCAGTAGAGTGTTTGCCTAGAATCCCCCAGTGAGGGGCTGAGGTGTGGCTCAGTAGAGTGTTTGCCTAGAATCCCCCAGTGAGGGGCTGGGTGTGGCTCAATGGTAGAGCCCCTGCCTAGAACCCCCCAGTGAGGGGCTGGGGATGTGGCTCAATGGTAGAGCCCCTGCCTAGAACCCCCCAGTGAGGGGCTGGGGGTGTGGCTCAGTGGTGGAGCCCCTGCCTAGAATTCCCCAGTGAGGGGCTGGGGTGTGGCTCAGTGGTAGAGCCCCTGCCTAGAACCCCCCAGTGAGGGGCTGGGGTGTGGCTCAGTGGTAGAGCCTCTGCCTAGAATCACCAGTGAGGGGCTGAGGCAGGTGACTCACTGACAGAGTGCTTGCTTAGCAGGCTAGAGACATTAGGTTCCATCCTAGCACACAAGAAGACAAGGAAGGAAGCAAGAATGGAAACATGAAAGGAAAAGTAGGACTCTTTGTGTCTTCCCCTCACCTCTGTGAAGTTTGGGGTACATAACTCATGGAAGGTGTTTGAAGCAGTACCACCCACCACCAGGAGGGAAAACAAGCAGAAAAGTCACTCTATATCTGAGAGTCTGGTTCTTCGTTTTTTGTTGGTAATCTTGCTCTGTAGCCTAGTCTTGAACTTTTTTCTTTGGTTGTGGTAGGGGCTGGGATAGAGCTCAGGGCCTCATGCATGCCAGGGGAGTGTTCTAAAATTTAGCCATGCCCCAGCCCTTCACCGGGCACCTTAGTTGGGGTTACTATTGCTGTGATGAAACACCATGACCCAAAGCAACTTGGGGAAGAAAGGGTTTGTTTGGCTGACCTTTCCATATCACTGTGCATCATTGGAAGAATCAGGACAGAAGTTTGCACCAGGCAGGAAGCTGGAGGCAGGGGCTGAAGTAGCAGCCGTGGAGGGGTGCTGCCCTACAGGCCTGGTGTGATGAAGACAGTTTCTCAGTTGAAGGTCTCTCCTCTCAAACAATTCTAGCCTTTGTTAAATTGATGTAAAACCAGCCAGCACACTGGGAGATTCTAGGCAGGGGCTCTACCACTGAGCCACCCCCCCCCAGCCCCTCACTGGGGGATTCTAAGCCAGGGCTGTTCTGGTAAGTGATACCTCCAGGTCCAGAGGGCTATTTACTGCATCTTCTGGTGGACTCCTGAGCCAGAATCACTCAGGTGAGACCCACCTCATCCTCATTTTTCCACCTGCAGCAATCCCAAGCAGTTAAATGAGCAGCAGCAGCAGCAGCAGCAGCAGCATCTGCTACTCTACAGGGGGATTTTTGATGAGCAACTGCTGAGCCAAAAGGCAGGGTCACTTGCTTTAGTGCCTTGGAGAACCGAGGTGTCCTCATCAAACCGGTTCTGTCCAGTGGTTTCAGTTGGTGACCGTTGCTGGCTAGCGGCCACTAGTCTCACTGCTTTCCAAACCCAGCTCTCCAAGCTGCTCCTGGGAGTCTGTGACTGACCCCCCCCCCCCCAAAAAAAAATTCCTGTCAACAAATCCCCTGTGTTCATGAGGTGGTTTTTGTTACTTATTTGTTGTTTATTTGTCAAGCGTTCCAGCACCCTTCCCTTGGGACACTGGTTCCTCATCAGTACAATCTCAGTTTCATGTCCCCTCTTCCCGGAAGCCTTTTCTGATTGCCTCGGTCAATCAGTCCCCTGTGTCCCCTTCCAAAGCCACTCTGCCCACCTTAGGCCAGCTGAGGCTTGTCTCCTTCATTGCACTGTAGGTGCGCGAAGCAAGTGGCCCAGTGGAGAATGGGTAAGAGAGAGGGAGAGTGGAAGCCCTGGGCTGGCTGAACCTGAGCAGACGGAGCCTGGGTCCCTCCAGAGTCAACGACAGCATTGGGGAAGAGTGTGCAGCTCGGCTGGGACCGGGATTATGTTAGTTTTTGAGAAGGGTCGAGAGAAAGGAGGGAGGTGGTGAGCTGGCTGTGGCACTGTTCATCTGTGCCCACACTGCCATGCTTGGGCAGAGGCAGGGGGATGGCTGCTGGGTGATATAGAGCTACAGCAGGCTGTGGCCAGCCAAGTCCCTAACTGCCCAGACAAAAACAAACAAGCCAAGAGGTGGTGACAGGACTGGACGCAGGACTTCGTGTCTGATGGAGTCTCCCGGGGGCAGTGATCTGGGGATAGAGGGGCCAGGGTTCCTGAGTTAATGGGGGGGGGGGGGGGGGGGGGCAGGTGTCAGGGACAAGCTGCCAGATGGTGGTGCTCGCATGCTGGAGGATTGAAGGACCAAGGTTCAATCTTATTTCAGCTTCATCACCCCTTCCAGCCCCAGGGTTCCTTTCCTCCTTCCGGGGGCTCAGCCATGAAGAAAACGGTGTTAGAGTTTTTGTTTTGCTCGTTTATTTACTTACTTATTTATCTGGCTTTTCAAGACAGTTTCTCTGTGGAGCCCTGGCTGTCCTGGAACTCACTCTGTAGACCAGGCTGGCCTCAAGTTCACAGAGCTCCGCCTGCCTCTGCCTCCGGAGTGCTGGGATTAAAGGCGTCTGCCACCACTATCCTGCTTATTTATGTTTTTAAAATGCAGTTATTTTTAATGATGTATTTCTGCTCCGGTGATGGATTTCCCTGGAGCTGGAGATGCAGGCAGTTGTGAGCTGCCTGATAGAGGTGCTGGGAACTGAAACTCGGTCCTCCGAAAGAGCAGAGCCCACTCTTAGCTGTTGAACTATCTCTCCCAAACCGCGCTTGGACCAGCAAGACAGTTCAGCAGGAATCACGTGCAGACCTGCTGACTTGAGTTCCATCCCCAGGACCTACTCGGTGGAGGGAGAGAAGATACTCCCAGAAGTTGTCCTCATCTGCCTACACATGCTGTGGCCCACGCCACACACCGCCGCAAAGTAAATACAGGCAGGTCTCATGTAGCCAGGCTGACCTGGACCTCCGCATGTCGCTGAGGATGACCTTAAATTCCTGATCCTCCTGCGTCCACTTCCTGCGTGCCCTGACTGCAGACATTTGTCACCACCCAGTTTCTAAAGTGCTGAGGCTCCAATCCGGGACTTCAAGACAGTCAGGCACTCAACCAGGTCCACACGCCCAGCTCTCTCTCCATCCTCATTCTGAGACAGGATCTTATGCTCTGCTGATAGCTGCATCAGATCCAGTCACGCCAGGGACAGAGAGGAGCTGGGGAAGTAAGCTGGACTCACCTGGCCCCTGGGTCTTGGGCACACCGGGAGCTAGATGGAGGGTGCGGTTCCTTTCAGCAGAGAGTCATCATGACTCGACCCCTCCGCCCCAAGACCCTGAGGTCTTCTAGCAACATGAAGGGCTTCTCTACTTACTCTGTGGTCCCTCCCTGGCCTGGAGCCTGGAGGACACATCCCACAGGACTGACGCCATTTTTGGCAACAAAAGAAGTGGAGCTCCAAGTCTGGGCAGGGTGAGTGGTGCCCCGAAGGGAGAGATTCGGAAATGTTTCATTGGGCCAGTGAGACAGTTCTGTGTATAAAGGGGCTTGCTGTCAGACCTCATGACCTGAGTTCCATCCCCAGGGCCCATGAGGTAGAAGGAGAAAACCGACTCCTGTAGGTTGCCTTCTAACCCCTGCAACTGCGTGCACACACACACACTTAAGAAGAAAAAAAAAAAAGGAAACAAAACCAAACCAAGCTGAGCAGTGATGGTGCACACCTTTAATCCAGCACTCAGGAGGCAGAGGCAGGAGGATCTCTGTGAATTTGAGGACAGCCTGGTCTACAGAGTGAGTCCAGTACAGTCAAGGCTACACAGAGAAACCCTGCCTTGAATAAACAAAAATCAAAAACAACAACAACCAAGTGGGAGGTGATCTTTGGCTACATAGGCAGTTTGAGGCAAGACTGAACTACGTGAGGCCCTGTCTCAAACATACTCGCACACTCATGCCACAGACATTTCTGGAGCATTGTTCTAGGCCTTCAGGACACAGCCACAAATGAGAAAAACACCTCTGTCCCTGCAGAACTGACATACATGGGGAAATAAAGAGACACAATCTCGGAGTGCTGGGGTGAGGTGGGGCCGACCTGCAGTTCCCAAGGAAGGAAATGGATGTTCCGAGTTCCTTTCAAGTAAAGGAGAGTTGGCTAGAGAAAGGAGGGCGGCTGCAAAGCCCCCTGGGAGACTGGAATAACAGACCAGAAGCCAGAGTGGAAAGGCTCCAGAGGAAGAGGAGCTGTGGTGGGCAGGGCTTGCTGCCGTATTGGAAGAGCAAGGTGAGGTAAGTGGCCTGTATCCAAAACTGGGGCCTGTGGTGGTCCCACCGCTGTCCACCCCCGTATGTATGGTTGTTTCTCATAGAACTGCCAAGCTGCAATTTTCTGAAATTGATGTAACCCTAAATAAAACCCCCTCTCCCTGAGCTCAGGGTCCTGCACTCAAGAACCGCTGCGTCGGTGATGGTGTGGGCCCAAGCTTGTAATAAAAAGACCCTACTGAGTTTACACTGGAATCGTCTCCTTGGTGGTCTTTGGTGTCCCTGAGACTTGGGCATAACAACACCCCCCCCCCCGCACACCCCAACTCCCTGTATGGCCTCAGAGGAGAGCAGACTTGCACATTTAATCCCTGTGAAAATACTAAGTTGTGCTTGTGTTGTGGCTGACAGGAAGCAGTGTCCCGAATGCTTCCCTGTGGGGTCGGGGATCTGAACTCGGCGGCCTTTATGACACCTGTCTTTTCCCACTGAGCATCTCCCTGGCCCAGATTTAGAAACCCTATACACACAGAACCCAAACCCTGGGCTGCTGGGTGGTGATGGCACATACCTTCACCCAGCGCTCAGGAGGCAGAGGTAGGCAGGTCTCTGAGTTCCAGGCCAGCCTGCTCTACAGACTTAGTTCCAGGAAACCAAGGCTACACTTGGGAGGCAGAGGCAGGAGGATGTCTGTGAGTTCTAGACCAGCCTGGTCTACAGAGTGAGTTCCAGGCAGTGCTACATAAATAAATAAATAAATAGATAGATAGATAGATAGATAGATAAAATAAAATAAAATAAAATAAAATAAAATAAAATAAAATAAAATAAAATAATGGGACTGGAGAGATGGCTCAGTGGTTAAGAGCACTGGCTGCCCTTGCAGAGGACCAGGGTTCAGTTCCGGCACCCATATGATGGCTTAACCACTGTCTGGAACTCCAGGTCTCGGGGATCCAACACCCTCTTCTGACCTCCCTGGCACCAGACGTGCACACACACACACACACACACACACACACACACACACACACACACACATATACAGGCAAAAACATCATATAATAAAATAAAGAAATAAATATTTGTTTGTTTGTTTGTTTGTTTGTTTGAGACAGGGTCTCTCTATGTAGCCCTGACTGTCCCGGAACTTGCTGAGTTGACCAGGCTGGCCTCACAGAGATTTGCCTGCTGAGTGCTGGGATTAGAGACCTGTGTCTGGAGGAAAACGAAATAAATCTTAAAATAATAATAAGGAGGGGTGGGGTGGAGGACATGACAAAAGCTAGGTACATTTGAATTGTTCTCCAAACTACAGCCACTTTTCTGGTAGTGGGAGCGCAGAAGGCTTTCTCTTCCTGGTGTGTCTGGGAGTGGACAGGAACATGTGGAGGGCAGGGAGGTTCACGCAGGGCAGAGGGCACAGCCCAGGCCAAGGTGCGCCCACCTGACTGGAGATGACCGCAGGCTGCCGCCCTGGCTGTGGCCCCTCCTTGTCCTCAAGGGAGCCAGCTGAGTGCCTCCTAATGTTTCCATTTGCCTTTGGCCATGGGTCCAGATCTGTTTTTAGCTTCCCTCCCCGGGCTTTCAGGCCCCCCTTCCTGCTGACTCTCTCCCGCTTGCCCTGGTAGAATAATGTTCCCGGATTTCCTGAGCTGTTTGTTTGAAGTCAGCTGGGTATTGATCTCAGCCAGCCTGTGCCCAGCTAGGACGCTGGCACGGCTGCCCTCCCGTTGGGGAGGGTCTCACAGCCTTCAGGGCTAGGTAGCAGGAGGGGCAAAAGCAACTCAGAGCTCACTTAAGGAACGGGAACTGGGCCAAGGGGCGTTGTTTGTCTCTGTACTCGGGAGGCTGAGGCAGGAGCATGGAGGGTTTAAGCCAGCCTGATGTCATACTAAGAGCCTGCCTCCAAAGGGAGAGGAAAGAGGAGGAGGGAGGAAAAGGAGGGGAGGAAGGGAAGAAGGCAGGGGTGGGGGGTGGGGGGAGAGGAGGAGGGCTGGAAGGATGGTTCAGCAGTTAAGAGCACTGGCTGCTCTTGCAGAGGGCTCTGATTCAGCTCCCAGCACCCGCAGGATAACTTGTAAGGGTAACTCCAGTTCCAGGAGATCCACCTTCTCCTCTGGTCTCTGTGGGTAGCACATTCACGGTGGACAGAAATGCATGTAAGGCAAACACTTATTCACATAAAATATATTAAAAAGAAAAAGGTCGGGAAGTGGTGGGGCACGCCTTTAAGCTCTTGGGAGGCAGAGGCAGGCGGATCTCTGAGTTCCAGGCCAGCCTGGACTACAGAGCGAGTTCCTTGACAGCCAGGGCTACATAGAGAAGCCCTGCCTCAAAAACCAAAGAACAACGAAAACAGAAGTGGAAAGGCATCCTAATATTGGCGCTGAGACCCAACCACCCACCTCAGACCTCACTCCGCACTGTCAGCCAGCCTTTGAGGCCTCTTAGGGGAGGGATCTTCAGAGGGCAGGGAGTCACTGCCTGCAGGATCTCCCCTGGGATCTTCAGGGGAGGTGGACTGTGGGCGCTTTTCCTCACACCTACATGTGCTTCTTCTGACGGCCAGCAGGAGGCGCTGGCAACTCTGCTGGCAACAGGCCACACTGCCAGGGAAGACTCAGCAGGGCAGACACTCCGACCTGGAATTTAAGCCTCGCAGAATCCTGTACTATACCCTCCTTCCTCTCACCAGAGTCCGGGCCCCAGAAGACCCCCTTTAGACCAAGATTCCAGGTTTTAGCCCCGCTCCCTCAGACCGGGGTAACCAGGCCCAAGCCTTCCTCCCGCAGACCCACACGTAGAGACTCCAGCCTCCTTCCTCAAACCCAGGACTCCAGGGTCAGCCCTCATCCCGCACAGCCTGGGCACAGCGGTTCCAGCTCCTGTCTGGGCCTGCGCTCACCCGCCCCAGCTCCCACTCTGCAGCCTCCTGGTCGTTTCTTGAGTCACCTGCAGTGGTCCTGACCTCCGTTGCTCTCTCTTGTGCCTGGCAGATACTCACAGCCTCGCAGCCTCTGATCTCACGGCGGCGGCGGAAGGGAGAAGTCTTGCTGTCCGGGAGTGCTAGGGACAAAGAAGAAAACACGTCACTCACCCTGTCATCTCCAGTGTCCCTTGACTTCAAAGGACCGTCAACAAAGTGATTAAAGGCAAGAGAGAGCCGGGCGGGCTCTGGAATGGGTGGTGGGGAGAGGTCGTGGCGGGCTGGTAGCAGGCTGGGATGGGGCTGGCGGAGCCTGAATTCAGGAGGGCCCACAGGCCAGAGCCTAGCCCTGCAGGGCTGCTAAGGCCTTTGCTGAAGGCTCCAAGGGACCCACCCCTCACCATACCGCTGATGATGGGATCTTCAGCTCTATTCTTTGAGGTCAAGGTCCAGGAAGGGAAAGCTATTGACTCCGCATAGCTGTTGCAAAGGAGCCCTTTCTAAAAGTCATTCTGTAGCTAGCTGCTCAGAGAGAAACGGAAGGGTGGGGAACCCAGGCTGAGAGGGGTACAGAGACACCAACACAGAGAGCCAGGGAGCGCCCTGCGTGGCCTGAGCAGACCTCTGTGCTTTCTGGAACCCTGTCTCCTCAGATGCTCAATGAGGCCCTCGGGAGATCCGGACCGGGCTTTTAGGGTAGAGATAGGGCCGTGGGGGCAGGCAGAGGGAAGACGGCAGCCCCCGCTGCCAGGCAGTCAGCCAGCGGGGCAGGGCTGCAGAGAAGATGCCCACAGGGCTCCCCCACCCCCCTGCTTCCTTGTCCCTCTCAGAGCAGATCTTGTGGAGGTCAGGGCTTGGTGGAGCTGCAGTTGCTCCAGGGAGGTAAACAGATGGGACGCTTGAGAGGAAGGTCCCCAACACCTGTGCCAAGTTCAAGGCCAGGGCCTCGATGGACAGGAAGCCTCAGGGGTCTCATCCCCAGCTCCACATAACTGGGTGTCCCAGCACAGGTGGGTGCTCCAGCACTGGTGGTGGGGCGGAGGCGGGGTGTGCGTGCAGGAGGCTCAGACATCCAAGGTCACCTCTGGTTACAGAGGAGCCAACCCAAACCAACAACAAAAGACAGCCCCTCACAGAGAACTGACAGCCACGATGAAGGCCAGTGCACCAGCCGTATCACCACTCGGCCTTATCCGTCCTGGCCTCAGGATCCTGCTGTGTAGCCCAGGGGCGCCGCCTCCCGACGGTGGGATTCCAGCCAAGCAAGTCTTCAGCCCTGGACAGGAGCCTCATTTTCTGGATCGTCCTCACGCAGGGATTCTAACATGTCCATGTTTGTTGCCGGCTATTTATTTTTAAAGATTCTTTTTGTACTTTTCTGTGTGCGTGTATGCGTGAGCGCATGTGTGCCTGATGCCCTTGGGGGTCAGAGGAAGGCGTTGAATGCCCTGACAGGTGAGGGTGAGGCTGCTGGTGGATGCTGGGACCGAACCTGGGTCCCCTGCAGGAACAGCAAATGCTCTTAATCACCGAGCTACCTCCTTAGCCCCAGAAATACGAGATTTAGCACCTGCAGCACGCCCGTCCCGTTGGGTTTTCAGATAAGCTGTGAATGGTGTGTGAAGTAGGCGGGGCTGGAGAGACAGCTCCACCGTGAAGAGCCTGCATCGCTCTCGAGAGGACCTGGGCGAGGCCCTCGGTGTTCACCTCCGATTCCAGCTCCAGGGGATCCCACACCGCTGGCCTCTGAGGCACAGGCACTGACAAGCACACCCCCGCACACAGACAGGCACAGATACACATCATTACATAAGAATAAGTGCTGGGGAGATGGCTCAGAGGTTAAGAGCACTGGCTGCTCTTCCACAGGACCCAGGTTCAATTCCCAGCACCCACATGACGGCTCCCAACATGTTTAACTCCAGGTCCAGGGATCCGATGCCCCCTTGTGGTTTCTGTGGACACTACAGGCAGACGGTGCACATACATGCAGGCAAACTCTTGTACACATAAAATACTTTTTTAATAAATATTTAAAATATATATTAAAGGTTATATGGAGCTGGGCAGTGATGGCACACACCTTTAGTCCCAGCACTCGGGGCAGAGGCAGGCAGATCTCTGTGAGTTCAAGGCCAACCTGGTCTATAGAGCCAGTTCCAGGACAGCCAGGACTATTGAGAGAAACCCTGTCTCAGACACACACACACACACACACACACACACACACACACACACACTTACACATTTCAAGATAAATTTGCTCTTCATATACATGAATATATATGATATACTTTGTAAATATATGAAGATACTTATATATTCATATATATATGAAGAGTAGGTGTATCTTAAACATAGAAAAGGATGTATTTAGGCTAAAAAAATGTTCATGCTGTCAAAAGCCTGTAATTGCTTCAAAAGCTGAGGCAGGAGGATTGGGAGCTCTAGGCTCAGCCCCATAGAAAGACCTTGTACCAAAAACTCAAGGAACAGGCATGGAGTACATCCTTTTAATACCAGCAGTTAGGAGGCAGAGGCAAGTGGATTTTGCGAGTTCAAGGCCAACGTAGTAGAGACTACGTAACAAGCTCCAGAAAAGCCAAGGCTACAAAGAGATCTTATCTTAAAAACCAAAACCAAAACCAAACCAAACAACAACAATAACCATTGGGGGAAACTCATAAGGACCGAGGGCTGCCTGGTTGGTAGCACTCTGTGTGGACATGCTTGCCATAGTACCATGTTGAGGTCAGAGGGCAACGGTTCTCTCCTTCCACCGTGTGGGTCCTGGGAACTGGACTCAGCTCACCAGGCTTGGCTGCAGTGCCTTTGGTTAGAATTGTTACTGCCTAGCCCCTTGCAGTATATTCAGTAAGGCTATTTTTCTTGTTAAAAAGTATGGTGGTGAGGCTGGAGAGATATCTCAGGGGTTGTCCTGAGTTCAATTCCCAGCAACTACATGGTGGCTCACAACCATCTATGAGATCTGCTGCCCTCTTCTGGTGTGCAGGCAGAACATTCTATACATAATAAATAATTAAATCTTAAAAATAAATAAAGTATGGTGACATGGTGGTGAAATGGGGATGTGGTTCATTGGTAGAGCCCCTGCCTAGAACCCCCCAGTGAGGGGCTGGGGTGTGGCTCCGTGGGAGAGCCCTGCCTAGAACCCCCCAGTGAGGGGCTGGGGGTGTGGCTCAGTGGGAGAGCCCCTGTCTAGAATCCCCCAGGGAGGGGCTGGGGTGTGGCTCAGTGGAAGATCACCTGCCTAGAATCCCCCAGTGAGGGGTTGGGGGGGGTTGTCTCAGTGGTACAGCTCCTGCCTAGAATTCCCCAGTGAGGGGTTGGGGGTGGCTCAGTGGAAGATCACCTGCCTAGAATCCCCCAGTGAGGGGCTGAGGTGTGGTTCATTGGTAGAGCCCCTGCCTAGAATTCCCCAGTGAGGG
>NW_026592732.1:1155513-1184318 GCF_907164565.1 Psammomys obesus | reverse complement strand
CCCCTGCCTAGAATTCCCCAGTGAGGGGCTGGGGTGTGGCTCAGTGGAAGATCACCTGCCTAGAATCCCCCAGCGAGGGGCTGAGGGTGTGGCTCAGTGGTAGAGCTCTAGCCTAGCATGCACAAGTTCCTGGGTTACATCCTAAAAACTAAAAGAAAAACATCTTGGCTCTTCTCCTGCTGCTGGGTGTCTGTTCAGACTCAGAGCTGATAAACACTCAGAGGCACCAGCTGTTTTGATGATCTCAGAAGCTCTTTTCTTTATTTCATATCCAAGAAAAACCCCTGGGAAGGAGGCTGCAGAGGCTATGGTTCCCAGCGGAAGAACTCAGAGCATCTCAGAGAAGCCAAGGTTGGCTCAAGGTCAAGCCAGCACTACAGCTCAGCTCTTTGAGCTGAGGCAAGTTGGGGCCAGGAGTAAGGACTGGGTAGCAGGTGTGAGTGTGAAACTCACCTCTGACACCTGGGTGCAGGGTAAGGGTTCTGCCTGGCATGGCTCAGTCAGGTCTGGGTCATGGTTCTTTCCATCAGGGTAGAGGTAGCTGAGGGAATAATAGGGTTGGGCTGTGAGTAGCTGGACTCAGGAGGACCCACCTACCTCATCTACCTGTGTGTGTCCTGGGGATTGTAGGCAGGCCTCTACCACTGAGCCACACTCCAGCCCCTCACTGGGGGATCCTAGGCAGGGGCTCTACCACTGAGCCACATCCCCAGCCCCTCACTGGGGGGTTCTAGGCAGGGGCTCCACCACTGACCCCCCCCCCAGCCCCTCACTGGGGGCTTCTAGGCAGGGGCTCTACCACTGAGCCACACCCCAGCACCTCACTGGGGGATTCTAGGCAGGAGACCTACCACTGAGCCATACATTTTTTTTTTTCTTTTTCTTTCTGAAATAGGGTCTAGCTTAGCTTAGAATACAGATCTCAGGGGCTGGAGAGATGGCTCAGTGGTTAAGAGCACTGTCTGCTCTTCCAAAGGATCTGGGTTCAATTCCCAGCACCCACATGGCAGCTCACAACTGTGGGTATTGCCAGTTCCAGGGGATCTGACCCTCTCACTCTAATGCACATAAAAGAAAAGAAAAGAAAAGAAATTAATTAAAAAAACATAACGCCGATCTCAGGATCCTCCTATGCCTTGAATACTTACACCCCACCCCCCCACCCCACTCCAATACATTTTCAAAACAAAGGACAAAAGACCAAAATTCTAATCAAATAAATAACATAAAAAAAGAACGTGACGGCCATGAAGGTGACAGGAGGCCGCCTGTTCCACGAGAGTGACAGTTCTGTGGTGATTCCAGGCCTTTGCCATCTTGTAGAGCAGAGACCCTGAGAACGCTGGGAAGCAGCATGTCTGCCCTCTGACCTCCTCTGTTTCTTTCTGTCTCTGCCTCACACCTGCCTTGCCTGGCTAGGCAGTGTCACCAGCAAGGGTGAGAGAGAGAGGCGCCGGCTCTCCTCCCACCCCACCCGAGGGCTGAGAGGTGAAACCCCGCTAGCCCGGCTGTTTCCCTGTGCCCGTTCTGCCAGCCTAGACCCTAGAGCCCCTAGGAGCGCAGGCAATGGAGCCCCGGGCAAGGAAGGAGCTGCGCTGCGCGGCCCGCCGCCTGGAGAGCTTGGGCGCCCCCTGCTGGGAGACGGTGGCATGGCCGCTTGGTGTGTGGTCTGCGTCCGCCCCGCAGCACGCCTCTGCGAATCCGGGACTCGTGCAAAACGGATTTTGCTGACACCCTGTTCCCGTCAGGCTGGGGACTCACACGCCTTCCTTTTGTCCTCTCAGGAACCCCTGGAGTAGGGGTTTGTTGAGAGGAGTGGTCTGTAGGGTGCTTCCCCCGGAGCTCACGATCCCGAGGGCCCGGGGGAGCGCAGCGGGGCCTGCACACAGCCGGGGAGTCGCTGCCGCCGTCCCTCCCCGGAACACCCAGCTCGCTCCCCTTGGTCTTCATTCTCACCTCACGCTTTCGTTCCCGATTCCCCATCCACCTCGCAGGCCGGGGGGGGGGGGGGGGGGGTGAAGGGCCGCAGCTTTGGACGGCACGGCCCTCCGCGGGATGGTGACCAGTGCAGGAAAGAGCAGAGGCAAGGTAGGCCCAGCCCCGGGTCCGATTAAAGGGCTTGACGGCCTGGACGCGCCCGCGTCTGGATCCCACGCTCTGGTTCTTTTGTTCACTTTTATAATTTGCCCTCCCCGAACAGCAGCTGATCAAGGCTAGCCTGGGCTACAAGATACCTTGTCTAGTGACCCGTCTAGACACGGACCCTCCCACTGAGCAGCATGTCTAGTATGAAATAGAGACAGACATACTGACAATGACGGAGACTGGCGCGCTGGCAAAGCCCTCCCCTTTCCTCCTTCCTCTCCCTCCCCCAGCTTGAAGGGAGTGGGGAGCTTAGCCGCGAGGCTACCCCTGCCTTCCAGAGGCTTCCCACCCCTGCAGACAGGTTGGCCTGTGGGTGTTCAACTTACCCTCAGCACAATAAGATCCAAGCAGCCAAGTGTGGGGTCACACGCCCGTGATCCCAGCACTCAGGAGGCAGAGGCAGGCAGATCTCAGAGTCTGAGGCCAGCCTGGTCCACAGGGAAGGTTCCAGGACAGCCAGGGCTACACAGAGAAACCCTGTCTCAATAAAAGCAAAACAGAAGCAGACAAACCGGGGCAAACTGCTGAGTGCATTCTTAACCCCATCCGTCGGGGCGGGAAAGGGAGGATGATCAGGGTTTCAAGGGTCATCCTTAGCTACGTGTGAAGTCTGAGGTCAAGCTGAAGCGAGCCCTGTCTCACAACAAACCATTTAGTGGGTTTTCAGCATAGCCTCTAACTTGTTAAAAGGAGGACGTATCTCAGGCAGGGCCTTCAGAACTCCTTGCTGGACCAGATATTATTGCTTTAGTTACTGGGCGTGTGTGTGTGTGTGTGTGTGTGTGTGTGTGTGTGTGTGTGTGTGTGACCCAGGAGGCCCCAGGAGAAGAGGCAGGGGTACTGGGCATGCCTCAGGGTCTTTTTTTTTTTTTTTCAGACAGTGTCTCAGGTAGCCCGGGCTGGCCACGAGCTTTCCATCCTCCTGCCTCCACTTCCCAGTGCTGGAATCACAGGAGAACACTGCCAGCCTACAGCTGCAGAGTTCCCGACTTCAGGTAGTCTCCCACACCCCAGGCAGGACCCCCCAGCCACCCGGCCCTGTCCCATGGGGCGCTGCCTCGCTCACCTGCCTGCTTTGTCCCTGTAGGCCTGCAGGCATCTTTGGACCTCAGCGAACGTCAGAAAGGCCATGTAGGCAGGGCGGTTGACAGCTGGGGGTTGCCAGTTCCTGAGCAGGGTGGGCCATGGCCGGGAGGGACAGAGATGGTCACCAAGGAACCAAGGAAGTAGCCTTTACCCTAGGGTTCAAGAATCCACCACCCTGATCTCATCCGCGGTGGCTCTGGATACTCTGTACTCAGGAAGCCGCGCAGCCTTTCTTCCCCAGGACTCAGCGGTCCAGACCCAGCCTCTTTTCCTCAGATCCACTGTGCTCAGTCCCGGTCTACACCCCCAGACCCAGGGGGCCCTGACCTTCCCTGCCCTGGAAGAGCCTGGTGAAGATGTCAGACTCAAAGACAGCACGTAGCCAAGGTGAGAGGTGAGGTTGGAGGAGGTCCAGCTCCAGCTGTGGCTGGAGGGAGGCGGCTGCTCTTCCCCCCCGCCCCACGTGGGGTCCTTGCGCAGGGCCGTTAAGGGACTTGCAGCCCAGGACGCCGCAGCGCCCCCTCCAGAAGGTGTGGGCGGATCCCTTGATGAGCTGGTACTTCCCGAGGGAAGGAGGGGGCTCAGCTCTGCGTGCATGTGACTGAGGATGAGGGCCAGCTTGGCCAGCGGTCGCCTGCAGGAAAACTGAGCGTCGCATTGGAGGTAGGGAGAGTCCCTACAGACGCGACGTCCCAGAGTTCCTCTAGCGAATCAGTGCACCAAAGGCGTCTCGGTCCTGAGGCCTCTCCGCTCTGAGCCTCCGTTTCCTCATCTGTAAAGGAAGTGTGGAAGATACTCTCCAAACCTCCAGCCGGCACAGCAGAGGCCCAGCGTCTGCTGTGGCTGGAGAAGCCTCCCTCACTGAGATGGCGGAAACGAACCGCCTGCAGTCTGCATTCAGCGCATGCCCAGAAGTGTCTTCCATGCCAGTGGGTGTGTTGGCTGCCCTGAGATTGAGATCAGGATTTAGAGAGCAGTAAAGGGTTTTTGACACGCAACAGCTATGAAAATATTGGAAAATTGTTTAAAAATGTTTTTTTTTCCCCAGTCTCCTCAGTTGTTTACCTGTGATGTGGAAATAAACATGCGAGTTCAGCTCCCGAAACACTGGAGAACAATGAGGGTCTTGGCCATGCCTTAATGAGCACAGAGACGGTACAGCTCAGGGCGTGCGTGGTTCAGCAGTAGAGCCCCTGCCTAGAATCCCCCAGTGAGGGGCTGGGGGCATGGCTCAGTGGTGGCAGAGCCCTAGGCTAGCATGCTCAGGGTCCTGGGTTCTATCCCAGCATTTCAAAATCAAACAAAATCTGCATATCATATTTGGTTAACACTGATTGCATGCTGGTTTTTATTATGTTTCTCGTTTATATTAATAGCTTCTTTCAGGTCTGTAGGGCTCCTGACAGTTTCTTAGCAAAATGGCTTCCCAGAATGTAGAGCTGTGTAGCCCAATGAGGTTGTCACCAGCAACTCTGGCTGGTGAAGACTGGAAGGCACATTCTTTTCTTTATCCTTTTTTTTTTCCTTCTTTTTTGAGACAGGATCTCACTGTGAATTTCCAGATGCCCTGGAACTCTATGTAGACCAAGCTGGCCTCAAACCCACAGAGATCCATTTGCCCCTACTTCCCGAGTTCATGGGGTCAAAGGCCTCTGCTACCACGATCAGCCTAGAGTAGCACACTGTTCTCTTTTTCGTAAGATTTATTTTTATTTTTAAGTGTGTGTGTGTGTGTGTAGATATGTGCAGGAGTGTGGATTTCTGAGGAGGCCAGAAGAGGGTGTCATATTTCTTGGAGCTGGAGGTACAGGTGATTATGAACCATCCATCCTGGGTGCTGCGAACCTGGGTCCTTTGCTAGAGTGGTAAACCTCTTAACCTCTAAGCTAGTGATTCTCAACCTTCCTAACACCACTGCCCTTCAGTACAGTTCCTCATGCTGTGACCTCCAACTGTAACATTATTTTCATTGCTACTTCCTAACTGTAATTTTGCTACTGTTATGAGTCATAATGTAAATGTCTGACAGTCTGGGGCAACCCCGTGGAAGGGTGGTTGGACCCCAGGGTGAGAACCACTACTTTAAGCCATCTCTCAAGCAGGTGCTTTAATCGTGGAATATAACCGGCTTGAAACAAGGCGGGTTGACAGAAATCAACAAAAATTGTAACAACTGGGGCTGCAGGTGATTCAGCTGTTAAGAACACTGGCTGCCTGTCTTCTGGCCCTGACCTTGTTATACCCAGTTTGTGAGACCCCCAAAGACCACCAGGAATCGACTCCGCTGCAAAACACATGAGGGTTTATTGGCTATAAGCTCGAGCCTGAGTTGCAAAACTTCCTGTGGAAGCAGGAGAGGAATGCAGCCTGGCAGTCTAGGGGAAACAAGTTTTTTAAAGGAAAAAAAAATGCAAGCATGGAATTACATGCCTTGGTGTTATATAATTGGGTAAGGGAAACTGACTTTTGAAATAATTGGTTTACTTTAGGAGTCAAGTCCATAAACGGTTCTGACTTGGCCATCTGGTCCGGTTTCCTAGCAACTGTATCTCTAGTGGGCAGGAAAAGAATGCAGTAAAGCTGGTTCCTCCTCCAGGTGGCTGGACATGTCTCCACCTGGTTGGCCTTTGTTCAGGCTTGTGCTTTAAACTTTAAACTAATACCCCCCCACCAAAAACAACAACAACAACAACAAAAACCCACCTAATTTTCAATTCTTTGGTCTCTCATTCCTCCATTCCCATGATCATTTGAAACCCAATCTTGGGTCTTCCAGATATGACCCCTGGAGTCCTCCAGATTTACCTTTCCACAATGGGATCTGAGTACCATTACTGTATCCCTCCCAAGTTTCTTTCATGAAAGCCATCAAACAATTTAAAATACAAGGCTCAAAGGTAAAAATCAAAATGAGTAGGGGTCTCATCATGGTGGATATATGGGTAGTGAGCCAAGGAGAACTATTATACCAGGATTTAAACCATCCTCTGGAATCCTCTCTTGCCAGTGACTCTCCAGGCTTTTTGTTATTTTTGCTAAGGATTTCCTAATCATTCCTGACTGGTTTACATAAAAACAACATTTCTCCCAGGGGCTGCATAGCCCATCCTGCTGTACAAACAACAGATATAAGCCCCTTCTGTTTTGCAACATTACTTCTTCCAGAGAATCAACATTCTCTTCTAAATGGGTGATTGAGTTCTCAAAACATTGAATATCATTATCAATATCTGCCTTTAAACTGTTATAATTCTGGCTTTGTACATCGAATGCTGCAATACCAGTTCCTACTCCAGCTAGCTCTAAAATAAAAGCTAATGTCAGGGAGCCCCTTTTGACTCAGCCTTTCAGCCTGCCAGGTGGGATTGGGATTAAAGAGCTCTTATTCTGAAATTGCTTCAGTTTGACAATAGGACTGTTGGCATCAGGGGCTAGGAAGGCTGAAATGCCAACCAAAGGCTGGGCAATGGGGCAGTCCTCAGAAGCTTCTGGTTGGTTAAGCCACATGAAAAGGCAGGGAGCAATCACATCAGCTGGACTGGTTTACTTCAGCTACCAGCAAGTCCAGATCTCAGCTTGAAGTCCATAGCTGATCCCCGAATATATTCTGTCAGGTGAAATCTGCTGAGATAAATTCAGACTAGAGACAGAGGTTAAAATTTGTCTAGTAAATGGGGAAAGTGAGGAATCCCAAGACTAAGAGAAAAAAATCATCTGGGGTCCATTTGAGCTATGGCAGATCCAGGTCATCTGACTTTTTGGTTTTCTGAAATTCATATGAATTTTAGTTTACAAAAGGAAGTATATTAGTATTACCATCGTATTGAGAGCCATACTTTAGAAAAAGCCAGTAACAGGTGTCTACAAGACAGCAGAAGTAGACTCATGCCATTAAGACCTAGTAAAAATAAAAGCTATGACTTTTGGGTCAGATATACACATTAGACAAATGTTTTTAGCATGGTGAGAAGCACTTTTAAATCTATCTCAAGCTGGTGACTGTATAATAAGCAGTCAGTGCTCCATCAGCTTATCAGAACTCTACTGATCAGTGTCAAAACTCTGAACTTCTAAAATCTTATAACATAAGCACAACCATAGCTTGGGGGGGGGAAATCTGAAATATTTCCCATATGCCTTAAATTATTTTCTTATATCATTACAACTTGCATTCATATTCCTTAAAACAGTTATTTAGACCCTCCAATCTATCTTGCATTTACCAACTTCGAAACATTTTCCTAGACCCTTAAACAATACTTTTTAGATTCTCATAACTTAAACTTTTATATCCTCAGACCCTACATATACTTTACGTCTTTTTATTCATTTATTCACCATAAGAAAAGGCAATTAACATGAAGCCTGTGAGCAAGGAAAACCTCTTTGCCTCTCTAAATAAGAGATCTAGTACCTAGTAGTCCTTACTAGCTAACAAGTTGACCAATGAACTAACAGTGGATCTGTCTGCTCTTCAGCTGCAAAGCTACCATAGCTTCACTTAGCCATCAATGTGATCAAAGACCTGAGAAGGATAAATTATAAGCCAAATAAATGTACCAATCAGAATGACAGTGATGACTACTCAGTTCACCACTAGGCAGTGTCCCTGGCTCCTGTGGTCTCATGGCATTATGAGCAGAGGTGGTCCAGCCATCAGGCCCAGAAGATGCGAGACTGTTTCTGTGGAGAAAGGAACACGAGAGATTGACCTCACCTCATCTTCAGCAACGTGAAACAATGACTCTCCAGGTGTCCACAGCTTTGTCCACAGTTTAGGCTGGGTCCTAGCGATGGGCCAGTTGGGGCAGTCTTGCCCAGTGGTTAGCATGCCACAATCCAGATTTGCATTGTGCCCAAATCTTCTTGGAGAACTTGGGGAGCTCTGCCAGGATTTTGGGACTCTGTCATAATAAGCTTACACATGTTAAAATGCCATATTCATCAGATCTCTGACAAGCCTGAGGGCCAGCATATGAGTTACTCTTTGTCTATCTTTAGTTATCTACACTAAATTACATCCTGTAAAACAGAATGTCATAATATCTAATTCTGGCATATTCCTTAAATAAGTGTTTTAGGACTGTATCTATTTTAAGTAGATCTACATGGGCAAACATCATAGTTACCCATCCTAGTCCTAACCTTGGAAAGATAAACAAAAGACCAGGTAAAACTCAATCTTGTAAGCAACTGCAGTCATTAGCATAACTCTAAATATATTTCTGAACTAAAATCAAAGTAAAACTTTCAGTCAGATACAGTTTACAGAGGGGCCAGCAAATCTTGCTGATCCTGCCACATTGCTTTAAGGCTGAACAGCAAAAAGTTTAAAGGACAAAAGTTTCACTAAGCAGCAAGCAGGGAACTGAGCACAGCCGGCAGCCCTTGACAAAGATGGCGATGAAACCATAGTTCCACCCTCTTTACCCCTGAGCCAACATGGGGGCTAGCCACGGGTTGTTACAGGCCGAGGCCGGCAATTTGAAACCTAGCCATTAGGTGTCATTGATGGTGTTGCCACCTCCCACAGTATAGCACTGTGGCTCATTTACAGGTTCCCATAACCAAAAGTTCTAACATTGTAATCAAATAAGTTTTAGAACCAACTGCATAACAGAACAACACAGAACAATATTAAACTGCACTTGACCTATTCTGGCCATACCAAACCTATTGGCCAGAAAGGAACAGCATTAATCCGTTCACTCAGGAACTGGTGGTCAGGCATATAGTTCATATAATAGTTAACAATGACTTGAATACAACCCTGTATAATCTTGGGCTGACATGGAACTGCAGTTTTCTCCCCCCTTTGAAGAGCATACGAAAACATTTTGCATTGAAGAATCACCAGCCTTTTAAATGAAGAACAATATATTTTACAGTTCTTTCTCAAATCATATTTGCAGGTATGAAAAACCAAAGCAAATACAGTTCATATGCTCTCTGGCTTTCTATACATAAAAACTTCCATCAAAATATTTCTCATTCTTTTTTTTTTTTACTAAGTCATTCCATGGGTTATTACCACCGTGACATGATACACTGTAAAAACTGCCATTTTCTTAATTGACTCAAACAGTATGGTTTGGTTTGGCAAAATTAATAAAATACCAAGGTCTTTTGTCCTCCCCCAAAGGGCTGAGAAACTGTTCCAAGTTCTTTGTTAGACTGCCCAAGGTCATTATTTTAACATGCTTGATAAACTTTAAAATGTTTCATAGCCTTAAACATTTAAACATTCTCCAAAACCTGTTTTTGCAATAGCAAAATAGTACCCTTTTCAGGAGTGAAGTCACAAAGCATAACCATAACTTTAAAAGTCAAAACAAATTTTACCAGTGCAAACAATTCAATCTCTAAAACCAATACCAATTAAAATGAGACTTGTCTCCTCAGTCTAAAAGAAAATAGGATCATAAACAGAATTTATTACAACTAAGAGGTTCTGTAATCTTTCTTTTCCTTTGCTCTGCCCTACACCACGAGGCAAGTTGAAGATGGTGAAGTCACATCACATGGCATGGCAAGCCACATGGTTGCTACTCAAAAACATCTGTGCTTCTATAGATCTTACAAACACATATGCACACATATATATGTTCTAAACAAGAGTTTGAATTTAACCTTCAGACATATCCAATAACTGTTAATCTATAACGAAGACATACAGAGCATATTAACCATTTAAGATCAGTCAGAAATAAACATGTAATGGCCATACATACATTTAAACAGACAGACAAACCTTTCCTTACTTTCTCCAGCTGTGGTTTCAAGCACTTTGCCCCTTCAGCCTGGGCTGACTCTTGGGAGTTCTTCATCTGTCCTGCCCGAAGGCATGCTCCAACCAATGACCAGAGGTGCCCCAGCTTATAGCGCTGGGAGCATGGGGCAGGCAAAGTCACCATGGTGCACAGCTGTTTAGTCACCTGCCTACTGAGACCACCATAAACCAACAAACCCATAAAAGAACAACACAAGATAACAGCGTACTGGTACAATGCAGGCAAAAAGAAAGGAAGAGGAAGGAGAAACCAGAAATAGTGGTCTGTCTCTCAATGGGCTCTCTGCTGTGTTCCATAAGGGTGGCCTGCCCTGAAATCGGGCTCCACCCAATTATACTAGAGCCTGAAATGGCAGCCTGTCATTCCGCCAGACCATTTCCCTTAGGTTCCGCCAGGTTCCCTTGGCCCTCTGCCTTTGCTGTCATGATCAGCAGTAGCTGCTAGCTGGCCAGGAGCAGTCCTGGGCAATTTCATCCCCGGCCCCACCTGCACATTCCCGTTCCCTCCAATTCTGCCTTATCTGGATGAGGGTAGAGGGAACAGCACTCAGGTGGAAGGGTTGGGAGGAACAGGGAGAGATTAGAGGAATTCTGTTTGTCTGTGCACCCGTCAGTCCCACAGTCTGATACAAACAAAGATTCACAAACACAAGGAAAGGAGCTGCTCCACTACCGAAAACAAAACAGGAACCAAGCGTTTGACTTTCACTTGTGGTAAGGAAGGCAAAAGCATAAACAGGTAAACACTAGGAATAAAACGGAAAGAGAGATGCAGACTGTGTGGCTGTGTAGCTATATTGCAATTGAAGTTTAGACCCACGGACTTCAGATTCCTGCTCTGGTTTCCCTGCCACAGAAGCTCCAGACCCGTGGGTGGTTCTGAACCACCTCCAGACAGCGTGACTCTACCCAAGTGCCCATCAAAAACTTGATGAATCCAGGGGCATTCTCCTGACTTCAGTGGCTGTAATTGTCCGGAACATCTTCCTATAATCACATCTTGCCACCTTCACAAATATGGACATCTCGAGGATTTTTCCGAATACAGGACAGAAAGTAGACGCACACACAGACACTGCACAGAGACACATAGACACTTACCAGCCGGCATAAGACCCTCCAGGTCAGGGGATCCCGGACGAGCCCCCAAATATGCCCAGTTTGTGAGACCCCCAAAGACCACCAGGAATTGACTCCGCTGCAAAACACATGAGGGTTTATTGGATACAAGCTTAAGCCCGGGTCACAAAACTTTCTGTGGAAGCAAGAGAGGAATGCAGCCTAGCAGTCTAGGGGAAGCAAGGTTTTTAAAGGGAAAAAATGGTAAGCGGCTTATTACATGCCTTGACATTACATGATTGGGTAAGGGAAACTGACTTTTGAAATTATTGGTTTACTTTAGGCGTCAAGTCCATAAACAGTTCTGGCCCTGGCCACCTGGCCACCAGTTTCCTAGCAACTGTATCTCTAGTGGGCTCAAAAAGAATGCAGTAAAGCTGGTTCCTCCCTGCAGGTGGCTGGACATGTCTCCACTTGGCTGACCTTTGTTCAAGCTTATGCTTTAACCTTTAAACCAATACCCCCCCCAAAAAAAAAAAACCCAAATTAACCTGTGTGTGCATGCAGAGAGTGAGAGATAAATGGATGTGGTAAAAAAGTTTGCAGCTGGGAAGTGTTATGCCCAGATTTTAGGGTCCCCAAAGAGCACCAGGAGCTGGACCATGTATGCAAGAGCTAAAAGCTTTATTTGGGCTTAGGCTCAGCCTCTCCACCATCACCAATGCAGTAAATCAGAGAGGAGAGCTCTGAGCAGCTCCATGGCAGGGTTTTTATAGGGGAAGGACTGGGGATTCCCAGCTTAGTAAGTTACATGACGTCCCAGATGAATTCCCAGGGTGACATTCAGCAAGGGCAAGCTTGTTTCAAAGTTACTGGTTAACTAACATAACTGTCTCAGGAATGTTAGGTAATTTTTGTGCCATGAATGTTCTACTACAAGGTTGGTGGGCTGCCAAGCACAGATGCCCCACCCTGAGATAAGATACCTTCCCATTCTTGTGGATAAAGGCTGTCCTGTACTTATGACCTTGTTTCTGGAATTGGTGACCTATGGCCTAGTTCCTGGGACAGATGACTTTTTTTGGGGGTGGGGGTGGGGCCAAGCCTGGTGGTCTCAGGCAGTGGTGGTGCACACCTTCAATCTCAACACTCGGAAGGCAGAGGCAGATGGATCTCTGTGAATTCCAGGAGAGTTTCAGAACAGCCAAGGCCACCCAGAGAAACCCTGTCTCAGACAAACAAACAAACAAACAAACAAACAAACAAACGGAATTTTTTTGCTTCTTCATGCAGTATATGTCAACATATTTTGAACAGTATTTCTTTCAGCAGTTATAATTTGGGGATAATGGCAATTTAAACAATATGGACAGACAGGTGGCATCTTTCATTTCATCAAAAGCCAGGCAAGCCACTGCTAAGGCTAGGGAGCCAGGCCACCTGTTTAGACCTTGCTGTGAGGTCCAGACTCTAGTTCTCCCTGGCACCTGGGCAGCTGTCTCTCAGGAGAGAGGGCAGGCATGTCCAAGGTCCTTAGCTTTGGTTCAGGGACTGACACAGAACCCACCACAGAACCCAGGCAGGTCCTGGGCTGGCCTAGTCCTCAGGCAGGAAGGGTGAGTCCATTAATTCCCCCCCTCCCAACAGGAAATCTCTGTGATTTCTACATTCACAGTAGGAAGTATATATAAGAGGCCTCTAGGGGAGACCCACGGTGCAAGAAAAAAGGGGGTCTGGGGGTACCAGTGATTAAGAGAGGAAAAAAATGGGGTGGCTCAGTTTTCCTGGGTCTGAGGGAGCAGGGGCCTGGACTCCTGGGACTAGGGAGGAGGGCTGGGGTGTGGATACCTGGGTCCGAGGAAGCTTGGCCACCTGCCTGCCTTTGGCCTCCAGATTGACCAGGTAGAGGACCACTGGGACCTCCCCTAGCCTCTCGTCGGGTTTTTGCCACCTCTCAAGTAGCTGTGCTGTGCGGGGCATCAGGTCCCGCAGCGATGGGGGTCCCTTGCCCAGCCTGGGGTCTCTGCAGGGCTCTTCCAGGCGCTGTAGCAACCTCACTGCCCGGCTGAGTGTGGGTGGCTCTTCTCGCTACCACGCTCGCGGGGCCTGGAATAGAGGGTGGGGCCGGAAAGGCTCTAGGGAAGGACAGGGAGGGAGCAGCGGCTGCAGCCCTAAAGGGGCCGGGCTGGAGAGGCTGAAGGAAGAGGCGGAGCTGGGGCTGGACCGATCTGAGGGGGCAGGGCTGGAGGCTGAAGTTACTGGGGTGAGAAAAAAAGAGGTGGCTGGCAGGTGAGGAGGGTGTTCCCGGAAGTTTGGCTCTCCACACCCCGCAGGGAGGAGGTCTGGGGCACAGCACCCCTCCCCGGACTGTGGCTGACACCTGGCTTGGAATCAAAGGTGAGAGAGCCAAGGCCCCTAAGAACAGGGTCAAGTTACTCTGTGTCCCCGAGGGAAGGTACTAGAAGGACTGGAGTTCTGGGTTCCAGGGCGGGAAAGGAAGAGTAAGTTGCAGTTCAAGTACCTAGACTTTCTCTCTTTCTTTTTTAATATTTATTTATTATTTATACAGTTTTCTGCAGGGCAAAAGAGGACACCAGATCCCATTATAGATGGTTGTGAGTCGCCATGTGGTTGCTGGGAGTTGAACTCAGGACCTTTGGAAGAACAGCCAGTGCTCTTAACCTCTGACCCATCTCTCCAGCCCTCCAGATTTTCAAAAGATGTGGAAAGGCTGTGGCGGAAAGCCACGCTCAGGAATGCACAGGGCTGGAGGAGGCGGCAGGACCTTAGGGTCCGTCCTGATTGTGCTTCAAGCAACCGCCAGAGGGCGCCGTGGACGTGGTTCTCTCCGTCCCAGGGCAGCCAGGGCGCTCAGCAAGCTAGCTCTCTGTCTCTCTCTCTAAGGCCTCTCTCTCTCTGGCTCTGTCTTTGTGTCTCTGTCTCTTTCTCTGTCTCTCTGACTCTGTCTGTTTCTCTGTCTCTGTGTCTCTCGCTGACTCTCTCCCCCCCCCTTTTCCTCCCAACCCCACCCTCTCTGTTCAAACTGTCCTTGAACTCAGTGCATAGCCCAGGATGGCTTCAAAGTTACCTCGGTAACAGTCCTGTCTGCTTCAGAGTGCTGGGGTGAGGTAGCAAGCACTGCCTGCATCCCCCCACACTCTGCTTTCAACAAAAGATAGGCTGGGCCTGGAGAGAGGGCTCGGTGCTGAAGAGTTCATTCCCCAACACTCATCACCATTCCCAGTAACTCCAGATGCAGGAGACCTGAGGCCTCTGTCCTCTGGGGCACCCTGCACACACCTACACACACACACACACACACACACACGCACGCACGCACGCACGCACACACACACACACACACACACGCACACACACGCACACACACATAATCTGTTGTTTCGTTTTGTTTAGAGATGGTCTCACCATATAGCCCTGGCTGGTCTACAAACTCACAAAGAGCTGCCTACCTCTGCCTCCCAGGTGCTGGGACTAAAGGCGTGTGAAGCCATACCTGGCACAGTATTAAAAAATAAATAATTAAAAATAATAAAAGCCGGGCACTAGCGGTGCACACCTTTAATCTCAGCACTCCCGAGGCAGAGGCTCCTGTTAGCACCAGCTGGAGGATCTCAGGAAAGACGGTAATAAGTTTCTTCTCTCTTTTCTTTCTCTTGAGACAGGGCCTCATTATTATAGCCCAGAACCTGCCATGTAGCCCAGGCTAGCCTCATGCTTACAGAGGTACAGAAATCCATCTGCCTCTGCTTTCTGGGTGCTGGAGTAGAAGCATGTGCTACTACCCCAGCCATCCTTTTCTATATTTTATTAAAATGAAATTTATTATTAAAAAAAAAAAACCAGAAAGGCAGGCAGTGGTGGCACACAATTTTAATACCAGCACTAAACAGACAGAGGCAGGTGGATCTCTGAGTTCGAGGCCAGCCTGGTCTACAGTGCGAGTTCCAGGACAGCCAGGGCTACACAGAGAAGCCCTGTCTGTCTCAAAACAAAACAAAACCCAAAATCTATTAAGTTTTGGTTTATTCAAAAAGAATCGGTTCTGTTCTATAAATATGGTTTGTTGTAATCCCAGGTGTGGGATGCTGGAAGGCTGTTTATCCACAGCTGATGACAGCCTCATTCGAGGGCACATGATCTTGTCAGCTGGAAACTGCCTCATGTGGAGGGTGTGGTTTTTGCCAGCTGTGCAGAGTCTGAGCATAAACAGGAGCACACGAAACCTTTGCTCACACCCCAGGTTCAGGTTTCTCTCCGAAGGTAATGCCCCCTGCCTTATTTTTATGGTGTTGGAGACAGGGTTTCTCTGTGTAGCCTTTGTAGACCAGGCTGGCCGTGAACTCACAGAGATCCTCCTGCCTCTGCCTCACCGGTGCTGGGATTAAAAGTGTGTGCCACAGCTGCCTGGCTCACCCTCTTTTTATGTAGCTACCCTCTCTAAATATAGCCAAGGCTGGCCCTGATCTCTTAATCCTCCTGCCTCGGCCTCCCAAATGCTGGCATATGTGCACCACCATGCCTTCCTTGCCTAGAGCACTCTCCCTCCCCCTCCTCCCTGAAGCAGTAAGTCACTCACACAGGTGCTTACACACACACACACACACACACACACACACACACACACACACACACACCAACTCCCTGTATGGCCTCAGAGGAGAGCAGACATGCACATTTAATCCCTGTGAAAATACTAAGTTGTGCTTGTGTTGTGGCTGACAGGAAGCAGTGTTCCGAATGCTTCCCTGTGGGGTCGGGGATCTGAACTCGGCGGCCTTTATGACACCTGTCTTTTCCCACTGAGCATCTCCCTGGCCCAGATTTAGAAACCCTATACACTCAGAACCCCAACCCTGGGCTGCTGGGTGGTGATGGCACACACCTTCACCCAGCGCTCAGGAGGCAGAGGCAGGCAGGTCTCTGAGTTCCAGGCCAGCCTGCTCTACAGAGAGAGTCCAGGACAGCCAAGACTGCACAGAGAAACCCTTTCCAAAAACAAACAAACAAACAACAAAAACCCTGGGCTTTCTGCTGAGCCCCACATAACAAAAGAACAACTCTCAAAAAATGGTGAGGACTTAGAAAACCACTATCTTCCCATTCTGCGCCTCAGTTTCCTCTTTCCATTTCTTTTCCTTCCTTTCCCTTTCTTGTGTTCACGCGCGTGTTGTGTGTGTGTTGTGTTGTGTTGTGTGTGTGTGTGTGTGTGTGTGTGGCAGTCAGAGCGTCGTGCCTTCAGTCCCCTGTCTCCACTGCTGTGCCAGGTGCCACCGCGAGGTGGCGAGCTCAGGCCTCCAGGAGATCCTTTCTCCCTCTGACTCCCATCCTTAGTAATGCTGGGGTTACAGATCCAGCTTGCTTGTCTGTCTGTCTGTCTGTCTGTCATCCATCTATCAACCTGTCATTCTGTGCACCTGTCTATCCTTCTGTCTGCCTGTGTGTCCATCCGTCCGTCCGTCCGTCCGTGTCACAGTGCACATGTGGCCACTGTGGCCAGAGGACAACTTGCAAGAGTTGGTTCTCTCTTTCTACCCCGTGGGAATTAAACTCAGTTCCTCAGGCTTGGTGGCAAGTTTCTTTACAAATGAGCCATCTTGCTGGTCCTGAATTTGGTGGTGTGTGTGTGTGTGTGTGTGTGTGTGTGTGCACGCGCTGTAGGATTGGAGTTCAGCTGTCAGGCTTGCAAAGTCAGGCCGTCAACCTGCGGAGCCATCCTGCCCATCCCTCTGTTCCCTGCTTCTCATTTTGGCCTCACCCTGTAGCCCAGGCTAAGCTTGAGTGCAAAAGCCTCCAGCCTCAGCCCCCTGAGTGCTGGGCTCACAGGTGTGTGCCGATACAAGCGGCTCAACCTGTGGAGCATCAGATGGATCTGCGAGACTGTGCAAACACGCCTAAAGCTCATGGCTCCTTGGCCACCCGCACACGTGTGGCACACGCTCAGACACCCACACAGTCATAGAAATAGAAACAGATCTTTGAAGTTCCACCGAACACATAGGAATTGGCAGCCTCGGGCTCATGTGTCTAGGTGTGTACAGGGTAGCGAGAACAAATGGCATTTTTAAACTATTCCCCGTGGCCCTGAGGAAGGTGCTGAAGCCCTGACTGTGGACTTGGCCACAGCTTCGAAGTCACAGACTGGAGACCCCACGGAGGGCCCCACCCCTCTCCCCGTCTGGCTTTGCCCATCTCCAGGGGCCGTGAAAGGACACATGCCCAGTCCCAAGGCCAGGACGGCCACAGTGGGGATTCCCATGCACGGAGGAGCCAGACTTTGTTTTAAGGAACTGGCTTGCTAAGGTCAGCCATTGAACCCCGGTTTCTCATCAGCCGCAGTCTGCTGAGCCACTCTCATGGCGGAGAACGTGAGGGGTGAGGAAGTCACACTGGCCATGATGGAGGAGCCCTGTGCCTATGTGACTGGAGATGGCATGGTTGTCTCCACTGTGTGGTCAGGTGTGACACCCTTGGTTTCTTCACTCTTTTGAAATGGGGCAGAGGTCTCCTGAAGCCCAGGCTGGCCCCCTGCTCAAAGCGTAGGCAACAATCACCTTGGTCCTCCTCTCCCCACACCCACAGTGCTGGGTGAAAGGTGTGCGACACGCTAATGCTCTTCTCTGCAGTGCTGGGGACAAGCTCAGGTCGCCTTGCTGTCATTGCGCCGTCTCCTTGGTCTGTTTTCTTCTTTTCCTTTAGAAATAGAGTGTGTAGGTTCTCCCTGGGTGTGCACTTCCAAGAGAAAACTCAGTTTCCCTAGTAAAGAAAAAGACGCTTAGGCGGGATATGGTGGCGCAGGCCTTTGATCCCAGCACTCAGGAGGCAGGGGCAGGCCTCTGTGAGTTCAAGGCCAGCCGGGGCTACAGATCCTGACTCCCCAAGTTTGGTCTCTGGAACCCACACAGTGGAGACAACCATGCCATCTCCGGTTCGTCCTCTGCCCTGTCACACATGCGCAGCGGCTGTCCATTTCCACAGATAAATAAACCAAAGCTTCCTTCAGGAACTCCGGTTCCCTTCCGGCTGAGGTGTTTGTTGGGTGTGGCTATGTGAGGTTTGGTGTGAGGCATGCGGTGTGTGGATTTGGTCTTGTTTTGTTACTTTGTTTTTTGTTTTTTTTTTTTTTTTTACATTCATCTGTTCCTATTTTTGTTGTGTTGTCTCCCTTTCCCTTCTTTCTCCGTGGTGGTGGGGGACTTCCAACTCGCTCTGTAGACCAGGCTGACCTCAAGGTCACAGAGATCCTCCTGCCTCTGCCTCCCAGACGCTGGGATTAAAGGCGTGTGCCACCAAGTCGGACCTTCTGTATTCCTTTTAAAATTTTACTTCATCTGCGTGGGTGTTTACTTCATCTGTGAGTGTTTTGTCGGCTTGAATTTCTGTGCACCACATGCAGTGCCCAAGGAGGCCAGAAGAGGGCACTGGATCCCCAGGACCTACCTAGAGTGTTAGACGCCACAGTGTAGGTGCTGGGAACAGATCCCGGGTCTTTTTAAGAGCAGCCAGGGTTCTTAACCTTTTGAATCAGGTCTCCAGCCCTCCCCCTCTCTCCTAACAAGGTCTCACCATGTAGCTCAGGTTGGCTTCCACGCACAGCCCTCGGCTTTCAGAGCTCTAAGATTACAGGCGTGAACCGCCAACTCCTGAGAAACTACTTGTTTGTTTGTCTTGCCACGTCCCTGGAATTAAAGCTTCAGCGGACCCGGCAGCACGCACTGTGATCTTAGGGTTTGCCAGGGGAAAAAGAATTACCATGAGCTACGGAGACCCCGTCTCAACTCCCGGCTTCCAGCCCCACAAAACTCAGCTACTGTCCTCCTCTCAGACCTCATCATCTCATCTCACTTCCCCTCAGCTCAAAGACTCGATGGTTCTTGAGGGTCCACTTCAGAACTGGCTCTCAGCCCCGTGCAGTGATTGGCCAGGCTGTAACCCTGAAACTCTGGAGGGAAGGGCAGGAGGAGCAAGGCCAGTCTGAAATACATTGAGAATCTCAAGAAAAAGGCAGGAGAGAGAGGGTGGGGGGAGAGAGGGAGAGAGGTTTGGCCGGGGTGGGCACACAGCCTTACCAGGCAGAGGTTGGATGGACTGCCTGGGGCTGCCCAAAGCTGGCACTGCATGGGATAGATCTCGTTGAATCACAGACCTACCCACCCCCCTCTTCTTTTCAGGACGAATCCTCCCTAGAGCTTCGGAGGGAGCACTACCCTGTGACAGCGACAGACTTTTGCCCTCTAGGGAAAAGGACAAATTTCTGTTTCTTGTCTTTTCATTTCTCTCTCTCTTCCTCTTTTTTTGGATTTTACTTTATTTTATTTTGACAAGATCTTGTGCAGCCCAGGGTGGCTTGGAATTCCCCACGTAGCCCAGGTTGGCCTTCAGCTCATGGTGCTTCTGTGTTTCAGTATCAGTGCTAGGGTGACAGGCTTACCTTTTTCTGATTTTAAGGCACCTAGTCTGTGCCTTATTTGTTCTAGCTGCAGAGAACACCACAGCACCAGAAACACTGGCGTCGGGAGCTGAGTACGTGCAAACATCCTGTGGAGAGGCTGGGGGCCGGGCACCCTGTTGCCCAGAGCCATCTACACACCCGTGTGTCTCTCTGATCATGGCAGGCTGGATAGAGACCCCCTCAAATAGCCATATCCTTGGTCAAGTGTGGAGGCTCACGCCTGAAATATCAGCACTCAGGAGGGCGAGGCAGGGGGAAGGGCCAGTCTGGGCCACCCCTCCCCAGTCTGTGAGCCGCCTCCCCCCTTCCACACCAAACTAAGGAACAGGGGCTTGGTGCCTCCTGCCTTTAATTCCAACACTCGGGAGGTAAAGCAGGGGAAGCTCTGCGAGTTCAAGGCCAGCCTGGCCTACTTGTGAGTTCCAGCCTGGACTACACAGTTAGACCTTGTCTCAACACTCTCCACCCGGGCTTAGAGCACTTACTGCTGTTGTACAGGATCCAGGTTTGCTTCTCAGCACCCACACTAAGCATCCTACAGCTACCTGCAACTCCAGTTTTAGGGGATCTGACACTCTGACCTCACATGCCACACATGACCTCAGGCAGGCACACATGGACACATACATAAGAATAAAAAAACAAGTCAGGTATGTTGGCATATGTCTGCAAGACTATAGTCCCAGGACTTGAGAATTAGAGGGTCAAGAGTTCATGTTCTCCCTTGGTCATGTAGTCAGCTAGGGGCTAGCCTGTACTACAGGAGACTGTCCCAGATAAAACAAACAGAAGTTAACAAAAATAAAACCAAAACCAAGGGGCTGGAGAGGTGGCTTCATGGTTAGAAGCACTGGCTGCTCTTCCAAAGGACTCAGGTTCAAATCCTAGCACCCATATGGCAGCTCACAACTATCTATAATCTCAATTTCAGGACATCTGACACCCTCACACAAACATACACGGAGGCAGAACACCAAGGGGAATAAAATAGCAATAAAAACTAAAACAAAACCAAAACACAAATTAAAATGGGGGCTGACTAGAGATGGTGATATGGTTCAGTAGGTAAAGGAACTTGCTGCCAAGACTGGGGCCCAGAGTTTGATTCCCAGAGCTCACAGGATGGGGTGAGAACTGAGTCCTCTGACTCCACATTAATGTTCACACACACTACATATAAACATTGTGTTACATACATTTATTGTGGTGTATATTTTATATATTCTATTATACTTTATGTAATTATACAATGTGGGTTTTATTTGTTTAATTTTTTTGTTTTTTGAGACAGGGTTTCTCTGTGTAGCCTTGGATGTCCTGGGCTCACTTTGTAGACCAGGCTGGTCTTGAACTCATAGAGCTCCATCTGCTTCTGCTGGGATTACAGGCGTGTGCCACCACACCTGGCTATACATACTTTTTTTTAAATTATAGGAATAGTATAATATAATATAATATTATATATATATATATTCCCTTTACATCCTTGTTGTGGCCTCATCCCTTCTCCCCTCACCCTTCAAGCCCTTTTCCTCAGAAAAGGGGAGCTCCCTTTCCAGAGTTCAGTCCAGCTCAAGTTCCATCAGGACTGAGCATGTCCTCTTCAGAGTGACACGTAAATGGTAGAGTTCCTCAGAAACGGCCACAGCCAGAGCATTCTGGACCCTAACCATCCAAGGGGAAGATGTCGCGACGCCCCAGTAACTCCATCGCGGTTACCAGCCTGAGCCCTCTTCCCCAGCAGAATATGTTACAAAGTCACCCATGGGCGCACCCGGTTAGGACAGATCAAGGCAAGGGATATGGTACAAAAATAGTTTATTACAAAAGAAATCTGAGCGAAACCGAATAATTTACATTGTGATCAGTGCCTGCTCCGACCTCTCTGTCCCTCCAGGTCCCTCGGGGCGGAGGCTGGCAGAGGAGGGCTGCCCTTTGGTTCCTCCGCTTCTGGGATGGAACATCTAGTAGTTTCCAGCCCGGAGCCTGGATGCCTGAGAATAGGTGGGGCCGGAAGTCCTGGGCGAGGGAGGCGTGACAGTGCGGTTAGGTGCTCAGGAGAAGGTGCATGTGCCTCGGTGCAAACCTGGTCCCGAAGACTGGGGGAAGCAGAACAAGTCCTCACAGTTTCCCGAAGAGTGGTCCCCACGGGCAGGGAGGCCCCTCCTGAGTCCGGATCTGCCCCCCCCTCCGTCTCAGCTGCTTCCCGGAGCCGGGGAGGCAGGCAGCGGCCGGCCCGGGCCTCGGAGGACCCCTGGGAAGGGCAGGAAGGCAGGGGAAGATGCAGCCGGGAGGAAGAAGTTCTGGGGCGTCCCGGGCAAGCAAGGAGGGTCCCTCGGGGGAGACAGCGAGGGTGAGGAGCTTGGCGTGGACAGGAGGCCTGCGGAGGAGAGAGACCAGGGTTAGAGGAGAGGCCCGCTGAGCTGGCTCCGGGTCCCGAAGGCCTCAGGGCACTCTCACCGTTGGCGCTGAGACGGCTGGTGCTCTCCGGGGACGTGGTGGCGCTTTGGTCCGGGGATGGCTCGGGCTGTGACCCTGAGGCGGCCCGAGAGGCCTTCCCCCTTAGGATATCAATGACCTGTGGGAAAAGGAGGATCACCCACGGCCATCACAGCCTTTATTCATTCTCTCTCCCTCCCTCTCCTCCCTTGACCGAGGTGTCCAAGTGAGGATGTGCAGGCCCTTCCTTTGACGTGTGACTCAGTTTCCCCCCCACTCCCTTTCAGGCATTTTTGTTCCCTCGCCTGCCTAAGCTTATGCTCCTCCCTAGCCCCCACCCCCCAGCACTCACCCTGCGGCTGCGCGCTACCATGAGGGGCGTGTCATTGTGACAGTTTTTGAGGCCGCTGTCAGCCCCGCTGCGCACCAGCATTCGCACCAGAGGCAGGAGTCCGCGGCCAGAAGCTGAATGCAGAGCCGAGCTGCCCGAGTACATCTGAGCGTTCACGTTGGCTCCGTGCTGTGGGAGGGGGCATTCGAGTCAGGAGCCACGTGGGCCTGGGTTTGGCTTGGGTCAGCTCAGGGAAGGGGACAGATGACAACTGGGGCTCACACCGGTGACCCCCACGGCTGGGATCAAAGATGACACAGGCCTGTAATCCTAGCACTTGGAGAATGCATGCATGAAGACCAGGAGTTCAAGGCTGATGGGAGCTACGACGTGAGTTCAAGTCCAGCCTCGGCTACATGAAGACTCCAAGGAGGAAAGCTACTCTCTAGAAGAGGCTGTGGCCTGGTTATGTAAGGGAGGAGTTACGGGGAAGTCCTGCTGACTCGTACAGCAGGTGGAATGAGAGCAGGACCGGGCAAGGTGAAAGCCAGAAGCGGGGCTCGCACTGCCACCCCAGGGTGAGGCCGAGGCTGAGTGTCAGTGGAGGAACGTACAACTCGGCGGGCCAGGAAGCGAAGCAACAGATTTGAAAAGCAGCCATTGCCCTGATGAGATGGCTCAGGTGCTTGCTGTCAAGACTGACCTGGGTTCCATCCCCAGGACTCCACATTGTGGAAGGGAGAACTGTTCCCACGCGCTGTCCTCTGACCTCCACAATATAGCCAACCAAATCTGATTTTAAAAAAATTTAAAAGGAGGCCAGGTATGCTTTAACCCCAGGAAGCAGAGACGGAAAGATCTCTGAGTTCAAGGCCAACCTGGTCCATGTAGTGAGACCCTGTCTCAAAACAAAACAAAACAAAAAACAAAACCAACCAACCGCCCCCCAAAAACAAAAACAAAAGCTTAATAAACTTAAGGGCTGGAGAGACGGTTCATTGGTTAAGAGCTCTGGTTGATCTTCCAGAGGACAGGGTTTGAGTCCCAGCACATACAGACAACCGTCTGTGTCTCCAGGTCTAGGGGATCCGATGCCACATTTTGATCTCAGGGAACTCTGAAGGCACCTGGTGCACAGACTTACATGCAGGGAAAACACCTATGAACAACAAAAAAGCAAGGAAGAAAGGGGGTGGCTCCAGCGCACACCTTCTGATCCCAGCACTTGGGAGGCAGAGGCAAGCAGATCTCTGCATTCCAGGCTGGCCTGGTCTACCAAGTGAGCTGCAAGCTAGCCAATTCTACACAGTGAGGCCCCTTCTAAAATAAAATAAAGTAAAAAATAAAAGAACGCCAGAAAAGAAAGAAAGAAACTTGAATTTGCAAATAAGATGCTGAAGAGTTCGAGGCAGGGCAGAAGAGCAAGCAGGGTCTGAATTGGAAAATGGGGTCCCTGGGGAGAATGGGGGTGGGAGAAGCCAAAGGCGGGTACGAACCACCAGCAGCAGCTGCACCATGCTCAGGCTGTTGTTCTCCACGGCGTGGATGAGGGGGGAGCGGCCGCTCTTGATATCCTGCGGGAACACAGGCGCCTCAGCTCCTTCCGCAGGCCCTGAGCATCCCTTCCTCCGGCCCAGCCTCCTGAGCATCCCTTCCTCCGGCCCAGCCTCGGGAGAGTCGGGAACCCTCGGCCGCCCCGGGCCTCCGCCGGCCCCGCCCCCGCGCCGCCCCCGCCCCCCGCCCGTCGGCTCACCACGGCGTCGATGTCGGCGCCGCGCTCCAGGAGCAGCTGGACGGCGTCCTGGCAGCCGGCGTTCACGGCCACGTGCAGGGCAGTGAGCCCTGAGGAGAGGGGGCGGGGCGCGGTCAGGCCTCGGCCCGGGCTCGGGCGCCGCCGGCCTCCCCCGCGCCCTCCGGGGCTCACCTTCGTAATTGCGAGCCTCCAGGTCCACGGAGCCCGGGGCCGCGCTGTCCAGCAGCGCCTGCAGGTGCTCGGGGTGGCCGTGCTCGCTCGCCAGGTGGGCTGCGGTCTGGCCGTGCCGGTCCAGGGCCATGGGGCTGGCACCGGCGATCACCAGGAGCCGAACCATGTCCGGTAGCCCGGTGATCACGGCCAGGTGAAGCGGGGTCTAGGGAACAGCCGAGGGAGGGGTCGCACTCGTGGGGTTTCCGAGTCTAGGGAGGAGCGTATCCGACCTCTCTCCCTACTCAGGAGACCCCTGTGTCTTCCCCGGAAGTGTGAGCGGCGGAGCTTTCTCAGGGCGGGGTGTGGGGGATGTTGTGAGACAGGGTGTCAAGGGGCGCACCTTGACCCCAGACCTGCTTCGCGGCAGACAGCGGATGACTTGGAATTCCTGATGTTTCCGCCTCCACCTCCCAACTGCTGGACCTGACGGAGTGGGCTGCTTTGCTTTGAGACATTTATTTACTTTGCGCGCTTGTGGAGGTCAGAGGACAACTTGGGGACGTGAGTTTTCCAACTCCGACTGCCAGGCTTGGTGGCAGGCGCCTGAGCCTGCCAAGACGCCTTCCTGCCCACACACCTTTCTAAAGTACCTTGCAGGAGGCCAGACTGGCCTCAGGCTCTCTATCGGTTCCCCTGCAGCGGTCCGAGCGCTGGAGGACAGACTCAGAGCGCCGTGCCCAGCTCCATCGCCTGCTCCTCCCGGGGCCTGGGGCCTGGCTCCTCCCCGGGCCTGGGGGCTGGCTCCCCGAGTGTCCCCGCTGGGCCCCCTCCGTCAGCCGCAGGCCCGCAGCCCAGCTCACCTGCCGAAGGTTGTTGTGCACGTCAACTCCCCGGCACCCGATCTTGAAGAGGGCGAGCAACCGGTAGAAAATGTCCATGTTTCTCTGAACCACGGCGATGTGAAGAGGCCTGAGGGGACACGGGAGCAATCGCTGGGGTTAGGGGCTGGCCACTGTGGACTGTTCAAAGTGCTGTGTGGATGCTTTCAGTCAGTTTTAACCACCCTGGGACATCCTGAACTGGCTCCCTCGGGCATCATTCCACCTCACCCCCGCCCCCAGGTTCTCCGGCTTCCGGCTGCCCTGTCAGAACCTCACATTGAAGTCAGAGCAACGTTTTCAGATATGCCTTCCCCTCCAAACTCAGTTAATGACAGGCCCTGTGTGAATTATTAAAAAGCCAGACAGTGTTTGGGTTAAAGTGCTGCAAGGGACAAAACCCTTCTACCTGCTAGGCAGGGGCTCTACCACTGAGCCATGCCCCAGCCCCTCTTCGGGGCATTCTAGGCAGGGGCTCTACCACTGAGCCATGCCCAGCCCCTCTTTGGGGCATTCTAGGCAGGGGTTCTACCACTGAGCCACGCCCCAGCCCCTCACTGGGAGATTCTAGGCAGGGGCTCTACCACTGAGCCACACCTCAGCCCCTCACTGGGGGATTCTAGGCAGGGGTTCTACCACTGAGCCACGCCCCAGCCCCTCACTGGGGATTCTAGGCAGGGGCTCTACCACTGAGCCACACCCCCAACCTCTCTCTGGGGGATTCTAGGCAGGGGCTCTCCCAACCTTCACATGATTTTTTTCTGACAGGATTTTACTATGTAACTCAGGCTGTTCCTGAGCTCACGGAATGGTCCAGCTGTCCTCAACTTTATGGTTGTGTCTTGGATGACAGACTTGAGACATCACTAATGGGTAGGCCCTATGTGAGTGGGTTTGGGTCTACCTTTGTAGCTCTGAGTAGTGGCCTCAACTTGGCAATCCTCTTGCCCCAGCATCTCAAGGCTAAGTCATCTTGTCCTCCTCTTCCATTTCTCTTTTTGACAGCATCTCCATGCTCTCTCTTCCCTCTGCTCTGGACACACTGGCCTCCACATTGTGTGCCACACTTACTGCCTGGGGCCCTTGCACAGTTCTCAGTGTGCCTGGAACAGTTTCGCTGGCTATCTGTAGGGCCTGTCACCCTCAGGCCTGCCTCTGCTGAGGTACTATGGCAGACCCACATGCCCTTTCCTCTCCCCCTGCCACATTTGCCTCCAATTCGCTCCGTTGTTCATTGTCCAGCTTGTTATCACTTTTTTTTATCTGATCTATCAATCATAATGTCATATCAGCCAGTGATCCCAGCACTCAGGAGGAAGAGGCAGGTGGATCTCTGTGAGCTTGAGGCCAACCTGGTCTACAAAGCGAGTCCAGGGCAGCCAAGGCTACACACAGAAACCTTGTCTTGAAAAACCAAAATAGAGGGCTGGAGAGATGGCTCAGTGCCTGTTCTTCCAAAGGACCCAGGTTCAATTCCCAGCACCCACATGGCAGCTCACAACTGTCTGTAATGTCAAGTCCAAGAGATCTGACACCTTTACACTAATGCACATAAAATAAAATTTAAAGAAATATAAAAAAATATAAAACCAAAATAAAATAATGTTATTTCCACTAGACAGAATGCCATTCCCTTTCCAGAGCCTAGAAAGCACTGATAGACAGCAGGTGCTCAGTGACTACAAACTGAATAAAGAAATTCTTCCCTCCCAGCACTCAGGGAGACAGAGGCAGGTGAATCTCTGTGAGTTCGAGGCCAGCCTGATCTTCAGAGTGAGTTCCAGGACAGCCAGGTCTACACAGAGAAACCCTGTCTAGAAAAAAGGAATCCATCCCATTGGTCACCTGGGTGCTGTGGGACCACTTCCCCAGCCTTCCCTGGGCCATAGCTCCCTCATCTGTGAAGTGAGGCATGTGAGCTCATTGTCAGGCCTCCGCCTTTAGCTGAAGACAGATCAGGGCTGCCCATGGAGTGCAGGCTTTGATTGAAAGGAGGAAACGACAGGTGAGGTGGCTCACAGTTTTCTGTTTGTGTTTGTTTCGTTTTTTTTTTTTTTTCCAGATGGGGTTTTTCTGTGTAGCTTTGGCTGTACCAGCGTGGCCTCGCTCTGTAGACCAGGCTCTTCTTGAACTCAGAGATCTGCCTGCCTCCCTGTGCTGGGATTAAAGGTGTGAGCTGCTGCACCTGGCTATTGTTTGTTTCTTTATTATTCATTCATGCACGCATGCATTTGACTGCGCAGAAGTGGAAGTCAGGTCCCTCTCCCACGGAGTATCAGGGATTAAACTCAGGTCGTCAGGTTTACACATGCTCTACGAGCCATCTCATCCAGTCCACCCTCTATTACATTTTATTATTTTCTTTCTTTTTGGTTTTTTGAGACAGGGTTTCTCTGTGTAGCCTTGGCTGTACCAGCCTAGCCTCCAACTCACAGAGGGCACCTGCCTCTGCCTCCCTGAGTGCTGGGATTATAGGGGTGAGCCACTGCACCTGGCTTATTTTATCTTTTTTTTCTGTATTTTCTGTGTGTGTGAGTGCACACTTGAGCTCACATATTAGTGCTGATGTCAGAAATTATCCTCCATCCCTCCTCCACCTTATTGTTTGAGGCAGGGTTTCTCATTAAACCTGGAGCTCTTCGGTTGGCTAGTGGGCCTCCAAGATTTTCCTGCCTTTTGCCTTCCAGCGCTGGGATTGTTAGTCACAGCTTTTCCCTTCCTGTGCTGGAGTTACAAGCTCGGGTCCTGTATGTTGAGCAACAACTGTCTTACCCACTGAGCCATCTCCGCATCCCTGAATGACCTTCATTTAAAGTCTGTTTAGTAGCCAATCTCAGTTGCTGCGCATCTGAAAGGGGGGTGGGGAGTTTGAGACTAGATTGGGCTATGTATGACTTTAATCACAGTATCTGGGAAGCAGAGGCAGGCAGATCTCTGGTTTGAGGAGAGCCTGATCTGCAGAGCAAGTTCAGGGACAGCCAGGGCTACGCAGAGAAACCCTCTCAAAAGGACAAAACAAAAATGTGTTTGGAAGAAGTAGAACGATAGATCACCTGCCTAGAACCTCCCAGTGAGGGGCTGGCGGCGTGGCTCAGTGGTAGCGCCCCTGCCTAGAATCTAGTCTAAGAAGTACAAGACTCTGCCACTTGTCCATTCTCAGCACTAGGAAAAAAAAAAAAGAAAAAAAAATCTACTTTCTCAAGCGCTAGGTGCCCCTTATTAACCAGATCCTTGCCAAGGCAGAAAGGTACAGTGAGCACACAGTGAATCCACATTTCAAACCACCTTCCCACGTTATCCTAAGGGAGTTGTGGAATGTCGGGGGTCCAAGGGGCTCGGATGAGGAGGGACTCATCCCGCCGGGAATACAGACTGCATAGCAGCGCTTCCTAGCGAAGGCCTGCGGCAAGGCCTCCTTCCCTTCCCACAGGAGCGCCACAGGCCAGGACAGAGTGCAGTAGGCGAATCCCCGAATCCGGATCCCGACAGTAGGAAGCAGCTCGAAATAGAAAATGCCGGGGGAGGGGGGGGAGGGCGCCGGGGGCCCCCCCCGTTGGGCCCCCTGCCCCCCCCCCCCCCCCCCCGCAGCCTCTCGGTAGACTCGCCGCCCACCTAGGTCCCTCCCGGCGCGGGCGGGGTTAAGCGAGGGCAGAGGGAGCGAATGATTTCAGAGAAACCGTCCAGGCTTCAGTTCCCATAAA
>NW_026592732.1:1119001-1155413 GCF_907164565.1 Psammomys obesus | reverse complement strand
CAGAGAAACCGTCCAGGCTTCAGTTCCCATAAACGCGCGGGCCGCAGGGGGTGGGGCGGGGCTGGAGGAAGTGGGGACGGGAGGGGTGGCCCGGCCCTCGGCCTTCCAGTAACAGGTCTGGCGGGCGGGGCCGGGCTTCCTGCTCCCGGGGGAGGGAAGCCTGGCCAGCCGGGGATCTACCTAGTCACCCCCTGGCACCCCAACTTTCACTCTCTCAGTGGGGGAGGAGGGAGACAGAACCCCAAGTCCTGGGGCAGCCTCGCCCGGCCCAGCCTTCAGCCGCCTCCTGGTCCCCCATCCTGGCATCCACTCCAAGGTCTTTCTTGGGACCTCAGAAATACATAGCTCTGCTTAGCAACCCGTTCCCCAAGCGCCCTCTCTCCATGTCCCTGGGAGGTGAGGCCCGCAGCGCTGCGGCGTTTACCCCGTTATCCTTTTTTTTTTTTTTTTTTCAAACGCACGGAACCCACCCCCGTTTTGTTGTGAGCCTCGGCTTCCCTAGTTGTGCGATTACGGGCACGCACACCCCATCTCTTTCCCTGCTCCCCTGGAAGATGGGGGATCGCACGCCCCAGCTCCTGCCCTGAGACTATGCTGCACACAGCCGCGCATCCACTTCACCCCGTCGCTGGCAGAAAGATTTGCCTATTTTCCTATTCCTGACCTCTTGGGGCTCCAGGTGGCCTTCCTCTGTAGCCCAGGCTAGCCTCCAGCTGGAGGTGATCCCCCCCCCCCCCCCCCCCGAGCTAGCTGGGAATATTACAAGCTTGAGCCGCACCGCGCTCCCTTTCTCCGGAGTCTTGCTTCCCTGGAAGAAGTCAAGGCCGGACAACAGGCCCCCGGGTTCTCCGGGGTGGGCGCTCGGCGCCCCAGCCCTCCCCTCCCCCAGCCCGTGTGAAGTGGGGCCGGGCCGGCTGCCCATTCCGGTAAGCCCCAGCGGAAGGGGTTAAGGTTGGAGGGCGCGCCGGGAGGGGCCGGCTGCGAGGGTGCTGACGTGGGGAGGAGAGCAGCTGGGCTGCGGTCACGGCGCGCGGGGAGGGATTTCCCCCAGCCGGCAGCTGAGGCAGAAGTGTTTGCAGGGGGGGAGGGGAGGAGGGGGGGCCGGCTGCAGCCAGCCCTGGGGACGGACACAAATTAAACCTTCTCTGCACTTGGCCCCTGGGGTGGGAGGCCGCTAGTTTATTGAGTCCTTGAAGGACTTCTGACACTTTCTCCTGCTGGAACTCACGCGCTTGCCTACAGACTAGTTCTGTTCAAACATTACCTACTCAAGTATTGAGCGCTTACTGTTTGCCCAGCCCTGTTCTGAGTACTTTGTGTGTACAGCATTGTGAAAGGTCTATGACCAGGCCTGGTTTCCAAACAGAAACTGAGGTCCCACAACAGCCAGGAGGGTTGTTGGGGTTTTTTTTTTTGTTTGTTTGTTTGTTTGTTTTTAATAAATCATTTCAGCTACATGATCACCCCAGTGTGCAGGAGACTGAGGCAGGAGGATTGCTGTAAGTTATGAATTGGCCTGGGCTACATAGTGAGACCGTGTCTCAATTTGGTGAAGAAGATGAGCCAGGCCTGGTGGCAGCAGCTCTATAACCTCAACCTTGGGAGCTGGAAACAGGATCTAGTTGTCCTAGGCTAGGCAGTGAATTCGGCGGGGCCAGTCTGGGCTACTTGTGACCTTTACCCAACACAACAAAGCATTTGTCTCTTCCAAAATAAGATTCCTGTTTTTACAGAGAGGGAAACTGAGGCACGGAGGAGCTAGAAGCAGCCGGCTGAGGTTCCCGCCCACGTTGGTTGCTGATTGAACGGCAGTAGTCAATCAACATTTGCCTGGAACATTTGTTATATGCTCCACCCAGGCCTGAACCCTCCCCTGGCTTAGCAGATACCCAAGAGATAAGACAGAGGATTGGGAAATCAGCCCAGCAGGCTTCGACCAAGGAAGAATGAAGTGGACTGTGATAGAAATGATCCAAGATTGGAGGAAGTCAGGGAGAGTACAGCTTCCGTTGGTGTGAGTCCTGCCAAGGGTTCATGACTGTGAGTGTGTACACACCCTGAAGGCACATATGCTAGGTGCACACCGGAACAGCTAAAGGACACTTGGTGGCGTCTGTGGGGCTGAGGCTGGATCCTGGGCCTCCTGAGCAAGACAGCTGCACCCCCAACTCCTCATTTTGTTTTCTGTAGTCCAGGTTGGCTGTGAGCTCATGAATTCTCCAGCCTCTGCCCTTAGCCTCCCCAAAAGGAGGCTTACAGGTGTAAAAGTTTTTTGAATCTCACAGGTGTGTTTAACAACTCCAGAAAATCAGCAGATAAAATACAGTTCCCAGAGCTGGGAGTAGCAACGCACACCTTTGATTCCGGCGTTCGGGAGGCGGATGAAGGCATGTCTATGTGAGTTTGAGGCCAGCCTGGGCTACAGAGTGAGTTCTGGGTCAGTTAAGGCCACATAGTGAGTCCTTGACTCAAAAATAGGGTGGAGACTAGAGAGACGGCTCAGAGGTTAAGAGTGATGGCTGCTCTTCCAGAAGACCCATAGAAACTTACAACCATCTGTAACTCCATTTCCAACGGATCTGATGCCTTCTTGTGGCCTTCTCAGGCACCGGGCCTGCTTATGGTGCACAGACATTCACACAGACAAAACACTTACATACATAAATAATAATAAAATAAATGAGAACATACATATAGTTATATTTGGATTATGATAAAAATTGAAGGTTGGAGCTTCCTGTTAGAGCAAGCACAAGGTTCAGTTCCCCACCCCACAACCAAGAAGAAAAAAAAGTCACTGTCCCCCAAAAACAGTCCTAGCCAACGAATGCTCTTAAGTGCCCATTTTTTGTGGGAGGAAAACTGAGGCTCAGAGATGGTGACAGTCTTGCTCATTGGCAGCGAGCCATGGAGGCAGAGCCTAACCTCCCCGGGGTTGTGGGGGTCTGAGCTCCTTCACACCCTCTCACTCACGTGTCTCCGTCTTCATCTGCACGGGTAGCCAAGGCGATGTCAGCTGAAAGGGGATGTTCAATGGGTTGCATCACGGGGTAGTGGTGTGTAGGCAGGTTCAGCAGCGGGAAGGGGGCGCCCACAGCAGGGTAAATGGGTACCAGAGGTCCTGGATAAGGCAGACACAGAGAAAGGGCACAGGTAAGACCAGACCCACAGTCCCTCAGTGAGGGGCTCTCCCTGCAGGCATCCTGCTCCCATTCTCCCAGCCCAGGCTGACCTTGAACTTGCTATGCAGTGAGGGTACTCTAACCCCCTGCCTCCCAGCCTCCATCTCCTCAGTGCTGGGATTACAGACCTGCGGCACTTCTTTTACCATTGCGTTCTCTTTTTTTCTTTAAAAAATTGATTTATTTCTTTTCAAATTTTCTGGCTCTGTGTGTGCCTGAGTGTAGGTTGTGTACGCACCACACTTGTGCTTGTGCCCATGGAGGAGAGTAGAGGGCACCAGATCCCCTGAACTGGGAGTTACAGGGAATTGTAAATCCCAACGTGGGTGCTGAATTCAAGTCCATTGCAACACAGTTAAGTAATCTTTCTCTCTCATTCTTCTGAGACAGGGTTTCTCTGTGTAGCCTTGGCTGTCCTCGAACTCACAGAGCCCTGCCTCTGCCACTCGGAGTGCTAGGATTACAGGTGTGGGACACCTTGCTCCGCTCATCTAAGTACTCTTAATTGCTGAAACATCTTTCCTGTCCCAAGGTTCCTTTTCTTTTAGAGATCTATTCTTAGTTATTACTTTCAACATTTGTGTTAATTTTTAACGTGTGTGAACACTTTGCCTGACTGTGTGCCACATGCCTGCCTGATGCCCTCTGGGGCCAGAAGGGGGCACTGCACTCCCAGAACTGGAGTTACAGGCAGTTGTGAGCTGCCCTTCGGGTGCCAGGAACCAGATTCCTTCCTCTGCAAGAACAGCAAGTTCTAAGCCGCCACCCTTCCTTTGAAACACGGTGTCACTATGTAACCCACGCTGGCCTCCAACTCATGGAGATCCTTCTGCCTCAGCCTCCCAAGTGCTGGGATTACAGGCATGCCCCATCATGCTTGGCCATCCCAGGCTCTGTTAGCTCCTCAAACTTGGTCCTCAAGGCCCAAGACAATGTTCTCTTTCGGGCCCCTCCTCCCAACCGCTGCACCCTTCATTCCTCCCTCCCCATCCCCCATCCTCATTCTTTCCCAGATCCCAGCTCTTCTCTCACAAACATCTGACCTCCATCTACAGAAAGGACGAAAGGACCCTTAGGGACAGAACGAGCCCTGTCAACACCCAGCAAGGGGACCCCAGTTACTAGATTACACTGAGTAATTTTGCAGCTGAAGGAATTAGTGATGGACTAATTTGTGGGTGTTGGGTGCTCAGTAAACACATAGGGTCTGGGGAGCTGGGACAGTCAGAAAACGTGGCCCTAGAACCCTTTTAGATGAAACTGTTGTGAAGGACCATTGCACAGATGGGAAAACAGAGGACAGAGTTCTCATCAGGCCTAGGAAGCCCTTCTGCTCTGCAGCTGACACAAACACAGACAGGGTAGACGCTGAAGAAACTGGAGGGCCCAGAGAAAGCCAGCAGCTCTGGGCCACCTAGCAGATAGAAAGGTGGCCACTGCAGGGGGTACCCCTTTCCTTGATATAAAAGTTGGGGAGAAGGCTTCCTGCTGTCTGACCAGCTTTGAGGTTCCCTGAAGTCCCACTTTTCCAGGTCCCTGAATCCTCCTCCTCAGACCTAAGTTTCTAAATTCCTTAATTGTGTTTCTCTTTGTAAAACCCTCAGTCCCCAAGCCTGCCCCTAGAACCACCTGACCTAGGGACATTTGTGAGCACAAACAGAGCCGTGCAGAATGCTGGCTCTGTTCCCCGACTCCTCTGCACCTGCAATATTGGGGTTCTTGGGGCTCTGCGTGTCATCATGTAGAGCTGTGGCTAACCCGGGGGTGCTCAGAACCCTAATCCCTTTCTCCCAACCCCTGTGCTCCTATGTCCCCTGAAACCTCGGCTCCCAATATTTTAACCTAAGGTACCGGCCTCCTTAGATCCCTGGTCTCTTTCTACGCCCCTTCCCCCAATCTGTATACCAGAACCTCAGTTTCCAGGGCCCGAGTGACAATTCTTCCTATCTCTGAACACCTGGTCCCTCCCAGCCTGAGATTCTGCGACTCTGGGGTGTCATGGGGCCCCATCTCTGAGCCACTGGACACTGCCTGCTGACATCCCCTGCCAGGCCATCTGACCCCGGGGCACCCTCTGGCCTTCAGTTCCTGGGCACTCTCCTGGCTGAACTCCAGGGCTTTGCAACCTGTTTTCTGGCTGTCTCTGGGATACCAGCTTCCACCCCAGAGCCCCAACTCCCAGGAACCCCATCTATTTGTGTCCTGTCTTCTGCTGACCTCAGGTGGCCCCCACCCGGCCCTGGCCCTCCCGGAGGAGGTCACTCACCCTGGTAGTAAAGCGCCTCCGGCCTGGCCACGCCGTGGGGGGGCCCGGGGACAGCCAGGACCTCGCAGCCGCCGCCGTGCAGGGCGTCCAGGGGTTCGGTGGGGCCTGGGGGAGCTGAGGGCTCCGGGGACGCCTTGCGCAGCGGGCGCTTGCGGAGCGGCAGCGAGGCGCCCGGGGCGCCCTTGGGCCGGGTGCGCAGGTCCACGGGCCCCTCGTCCATGGCCCCCGCGGGGCATCGGGGCATCGGGCCGCCCGGAGACGCCGGGGCGCGCGGCGAGCTCGGCACGGGGAGGCGGTCTCGCCGGGCTGCGGGACTTCCCCTGCCGCCGACTGAACTGAAGGGACTTTTGTCAGCCGGGGCGGCGCCCGCCTCTCGCCTCCCCGCCCCCGGGCCCTCGGGGCCACCCGTCCGCCCCAGGGGTTTCCTGGACCCGCGTCTCGGAGGCGGAGCCGGTGCTCCTGGTCCCCGCCCGGCGCCCTGTTCAGTGTGCCCTGGCCAGGAGCTCAGCCTGGGTCTGCGGACCTGAGATCTCTCTCCCTGTCTCCCTGTCTCCCTGTCTCCCTGTCTCCCTGTCTCCCTGTCTCTCTGTTTTGCCTTCTTAGACTGGAGCTCATGCAGGCCAGGCTAGACTCGAACTCGCAATGCAGCAGAGAGTGGTCTTGAACTTCCGATCCTCCTGTTTTCACCTAAGTGCCGGAAAGACACCTGCACGGCTCCGCTGTGTCGTGATCTTTCTTTTCCTTAGACCAGGGGTTAGGTAGCCCAGGTTACCTGAATTGGCCAGGTAGTAAGGATGACCTTGAACTCCCGATTCTCCTGTCTCTACCTCCCACCCCCTTCCAAAAGCTGAGGCTGCGGCCTGCATCCCCACATCAGGCGGACTTTTCCGCTGGTTGAGCAGGGGCCTCCTACATGCTCCTCCGACCCCTCCCTGAATCGCACCCCCTAGCCGCCCTCTCTGCATCCCGTGGCTCTCAGGCTGTTTGTGAGCAGCCACGGCCTCTACCGCGCCTTTCTGCAGCGCTTCTGAGTCTCAATCATCGCCCCTGCTCTAACCCTGCAGTTCTCAGAGGCCACGGGATTGCTAGGGCACGCGTTCGAATCCTGATTCCTACTTCCTCTCTGGGTGACCTTGGCCATGCACTTCCCTCTCTGGGCCGTTTCCTTTTTTCCTTTTTGCAGTATTGGAGCCTAGGAACTTGGGCACAGCAAGCGATGATCGACCCAGCCCTGAGCTATCTCCCGGCCCTTTTTGCTTTCCGTTTTTATGTCTAAGTAGTCTACGACGGCTTTGAACTTGGAATCTTTCTGCTTGTCTCCTGTGTGGGAACGGCAGGCCTGCGCCGTCAGGGTGGGCTCAGATTCTCTGTGGGAGCGGAAAGCCCATTCCGGGGCAGGGTCTGGCTCCCGGCTCACAGGGCACGGGGTGGCTAGACACTTCCAAAGCGTCTCCCTGCCGGGCCCTGCAGGGTTGAGCCCCGGGCCTCGGAGGAGGCAGCAGGGCTGAATCCCAGAGCAGAGAAAGAGAAGAGGTTTAGAGCCCGAGGCTGAGGGACGCCGCTCTGGAGCTGGGAGCACGGGACAGCAGGCCGAAGGCAGGGCTCAAGGCCGGCTCGTGGGGAGCTGGGGGTTCGGGGCGACTCCCTCAGCTTTCCCCACTTCCCTTCCCACTCTGAGGAGGGGCTGGCGGGTGGGGAACAGGCCGGGCTGGTTGGGGCCCTCACCGAAAGGCAGAGCCGGGAGGCGGGGCAGGGCTCCGCCCCCTCCAGGTCCGCCGTGGGGCGGAGCCGCGCAGTGGGGCTTTCCCGGACCTCCCTGGAGGTGGGGCCGCTGGGGTTGAGTCCAGGTCACTGAGTCACCGGGGGCGGGGCGGGGCGGGGCGGGGCGGGGCGGGGCGGGGGGCGGGCGGGCGGCTTTGGACAGTTAGGGAGGCGGGGAAATGGGCATTGCATCGCAAACCTGCCCAGATAATTCTAGGGGGTCCCCTGTTTCTCTCTCTGGATAGCCATGTGTCTCTACAAACCTGTCTCCGAGTCCTGGTCACTGACTTTTTTTTTTCCCTAGACCGGATCTCTGTAGCTCAGGCTGGCCAAGGACTAGGCCACTCCTCCTGTCTCTGCCTCCAGGGTGCTGAGATGGCAGGTGTAAGCCACCATCTCCATTGTCCTGTTCCTTTTGGTCTCTGTGCCCTCCGCGATGGTTCTCTGGGACGGCGGGAGTGGGTACGGAGCGTGTGAGGGGACTTTGGCCGGCTGAGGCCGCTCCCAGGTGGATGGTTAACCTGCTTTGTGAGACTCGAGGTGCCAGCGGACCCTATGGCTTCCTCCGCCTTCTGTCTCTCCCGCGGGGAGAGGCCCAGACCCGTGTTCAAATATCACCTCTAGGCTACCCGCCTGTAATTCGAGGCGCTCAGGAGCTGAGACAAGTGGTGACTAGCCTGAGCTACTGAGAGAGTTGAAGGCCAACCTGGGCAACTTATGGTGACTCTATCGTCAATAAAATAAGTCCAAAACAAAACGCAAACTGGGTTAGTGTGGTGGTGCATGCCTGGCTACCCCAGCACCATGGAGGTGAAGGCAGGAAAGCCAGGACAAAGCCCAGCTTCAGCTACTTAGAATGTTTGAGGCCAGCCTGGGCTACATGGCCCGCTAAATGAACAAATGACCAGTGAGATGGCTTATCAGGTAAAGGTGCTAGCACCAGGCTAGTGACTTTAGTGTTCAGAACCCACGTGGTTGGGAGAGAACCGACTCCCACAAGTTGTCCTTTGACCTTACACATGTCCGGCCTCCTGTGCACACACAAGCACACACTGAGTAAATAAACGATATACATGTAACACAAGAGCTGGGATGCAGCTTGACGGCAGAGCTTTCCTGGCATTCCAGGCCCCTGGGTTCCTGTCCCCAGTGACCTCGATGACCTTCTCCCTGTGTGAACTCGGAGTAGCAATCTCTCTTGAGCCTCAGTTTACTCTGGATGCAGGCCAGTGCCACCCTGCCTGCCTGCATGGTAATGGGAACAGTAAGGGAGAGGAAGGGATCATCCTGCACAGAGGGGCTCACTGCCTCTGCCAGCCTACCCCTCTGGGTCCCTCAGACCCAAGAGAAACCCTGTTCAGAGAGGGGAGCTGAGGCGGGGGCAGGCTTTAGGGGTGACTCTCGTACTGTCAGCCACCTTGGGACAGGCAGGGCAGTGGGCTGGCCCTCAGAGGTCTGGAACAGGTGGCACAAAGTGGATGTGCCAGGCTCAGAGGTGCTCAGAGGTGGTGTTGATGGTCCCCTGTGTGGGGATGGAGGAGGGACCTGGGGAAAAGGATCTGTGGCAGAAAGTCGGGGTCTGAGGGAGGAGGTGAGTTTATAAGGGAGAAGATGAGGGTCTGAGGGAGGAGATAAGGATCTGAGGGAGAAGGTGAGGGCCTGAGGGAGGAGGTGAGCTTATGAGGGAGAAGATGAGGGTCCGAGGGAGAAGATGAGGGTCTGAGGGAGGAGCTGAGATTATGAGGGAGAAGATGGGGTCTGAGGGAAAAGATGGGGGTCTGAGGGAGGAGGGGAAGGTCTACCCGGAAGGGATTCTCAGTGGAGGTGAGTTCAGGGCTGAAGGAGGAAGCATGGTCTAAAACAGGAGACTGTGTGTACAGACCCTGTACTCGCATTTGCCTCCTAACTCAGCGTGTGTGTCCATGGATATTCAAGTGCACAGGGCCACTTGCCAGAGTGAGCTCTCTTCTCCCGCCCTTGGGGCCTAGGGATCAAACTCCTGCAGGTTTGGCAGCAAGCGCCCTTGCCCATGTGCCAGCCGTCTTACTGGCCTGAAGGGAAGACAGTTACAGGGGTGGAAGGTTCCGTGCCTGGGGACCCAGCAGGGACGGAGGACAGGGAAAGGGAGGGAGGCCTGGCACAAGCCCCACCCTGCCGCTGTCTCAGATTTCCCAGAATGTTTAGCTGCCCAGGAAAGTCCCAGATCCCACAGCGGCCTCCCCTCCAGTGTCGGGAACGGAGGATGCGGAAGCAGGATGGCCATCCCCTGTTTCCCCCCTGGCTTTTGGAACCCCAGGCGGGGAGGACTAGGGTCTCTCCTCTAGGCCCCTGCACCCACTGGCAGGGGCAGCCCCTGGATGGGTTCCAAAAATTTCCCAGAGAGGGCTGAGAAGTTCTTCTTGATGTCTAACCACTTTGCCTCCTACAAACAGTTCTTTGCCTTTGTTCAGAACCTCTCTTCCTGTCTCCTGCTTCATCCTAATTTCTCCAGGGAGGGGACGGTGAAGAAACGTTGCCCACAGTCGAGGTCCCCGGGAGAACCAAAGGGGAAGTCAAAGGCTGAGGACTTGGGCCTTGATTCCCCTTCCGCAGGAGGAGGCAGAATGGAGGCCCTCGTGTTCTCCTGTCTTCATCAAATTCTGAGCCTTGTCCCACTCTCCTCTAGAGACCTGGATGCAGATCCTACCAACTGCGCTTTAGTTCTGTGACTTCCAGGGAGCTGTATGACCTCATCCAGTCTCAATCCTCTCATCTGCAGAGTGGACCAAATCAAGCAAACATGTTTTTCTACCCCCCTCCTTTTAGAAAACGTGAGCTGGCCAGGCCTGTAATCCCAGCACTTGGTAGGCAGAGGCAGGTGGATCTCTGTGAGTTCGAGGCCAGCCTGGAACAACAGAGCAAGTTCCAGGACAGCCAGGGCTAAACAGAGAAGCCCTGTCTTGAAACAAACAAAGTATGTGTGCACGTGTGTGTGTGTGTGCATGTGTGTGTGTTGCGCACTCTCTCACTGGCCTGGGACCCTGGGACCCCTGACTGGTCTAGGCTAGCAGGCCAGAGGCCAGCAAGCCCAGCGATGTGCTTGTCAATACCTCCTTGGTGCACGAATTATAGACTGTTGACACAGCACGCATGGTCTGTCTGTCTTTCTCTTTTGTTTTGTTTTTCGAGACAGGGCTTCTCTGTGTAGCCTTGGCTGTCCTGGACTAGTTTGTAGACCAGACTGGCCTTCAACTCACAGAGGTCCGCCTGCCTCTGCCTCCCAGAGTGCTGGGATCACAGGGGTGCACTGCCGTGCCTGGTGTTTCTAATGTGGTTTTTGACAATCTAACTCAAGTCCTGGGCTTGTGGGGGCACGTGTTTCACTGACCGCTTTCTCCCCAGTCTGTTCTCTCCTCCATCTATTTGTTTGAGGCAGGGTCCTGCTATGTAGTTCAGGTTGGCTCAACCTTTCCTTCCCCCTAAGCCTCCTGAGTGCCGGGCCTACAGGCGTGAGCCGCCCACCGCACTGCACCTTTAAAACATTTTCAGTTTTTAGATTTACTCATGTTTCTGTGCATGAGTGCTTTGTCCACATGAGTACCTGTGTACCATGTACATGCTTGGTGCCGTGGAGTTCAGAAGAGGATGCCGCATCCCCTAGAATAGGAGTTGCAGATGGCTGTGAGCTGCCATGTGGGTGCTGGGCACTGAACCTTGATCTTCTGCAAGAGCAGCTGGTGCTCTTAGCTGCTGAGCATCTCTCCAGCTCCTTTATTGTTGTTCTGATGTAAGTCGCTATGAGTTGAAGTTGGAACTCCCTACATAGTCCAGGCTGGACCTAAACTATGCCTCAGTTTCCTAAGTGCTGGGATTACCAGAACGTGTTGCCCTGTCTGGCCACATGGCTTGCCTTAACTCTCACTGAGCAGCCAGGCCTCCTGGTCACCTTTTAAGTACACAAAGGAGACAGAAGGGCTAGGCCACTCTGGTCAAGTTCCCGCTGGGGTCAACTCACTTCATCTCTACCACACCCTGTGAAGAAATTCAGCTCATATGTCTACTTGACCTGGGCTTGCAGCTCTGCTGGCAGAGTGCTTCCCAGCATGCACTGGGCTGTCCCAGCACCACATAAACCTGTCAAGGTGGCACAGGCCTGTAATCCCAACACTCAGAGGTGGAGGCAGCCGGATCAAGGACATCCTCAGCTACATTGTGAAGTTTGGGGCTAGCCGGAGCTACATGAGACCCCATCTCAAGATGAAACAAAATACAATAGATTGCACGTTGCAGTTGCTTCCTCAGCTCATACCACAAGGAACTGAAAGTCAGGTTTTAGGCAGGATTTTCTGTGGCTCCAGGACCATCTCCAACCAGTTGACCTGAATGAACAAGTAGCCATCAGCCCCAGAGGGTACAAACTTGCCCTAATTCTCTGCCTCTACTTCTTGGGAAGGAATGCTTTGGATAGGGAAACTGAGGTATGGAAGGTGAGGTTGTGGGGGCATCTCCAGAAAGCTGACAGCACAGCACAGCCCTGTAGCTTGGAGCAGAGAGGGGTTAGCAGAGATGCCCAGTGCAGCAACTAGGAATGGAGTCAGATTTCAGTCACTTAACAAGCAAGAGCCTAGAGCAGTGACCTTCCTAACAAGGGGACCCTTTAGTGCAGTTCCTCATGTTGTGGTGACTCCCAACCATAAAATTATTTTGCTGCTACTTCGTAACTGTAATTTTGCTACTGTTATGAACGTAATGTAAACATCTCTGTTTCCTGTTGTTTTTAGGTGACCCCTATGAATGTGTCCTCCGACACCTCTGCCGCCCCACCCCCGCCGTCTCCCCCAGGTTGAGGGACACTGGTCTAGATGAAGAGGTCACAAACAGCCTTCTTTCTGGGCTCCTGATTCTGCCCCGCTAGGGTGGATGCAGGCCAGCTTCCTGGAGCGAGGTCCGGCTCCACCCCTGGAGCCTTGGCAACTGTCTGAGTCCCTGGCACTGGGCAGAGTCAACCCATCTGGGGCTCAGCCAAGGCTGAATCTGCCTTCTCTCTCCTCCTGCTGGGTCTGCACGCAGGAGCTGAGTCAGGTCATTGCAACATCAGCTTTGTTCTGTTCTCTCTAGGGCCTGGGAGAGAGGGACCCAGTGTGCCCCTCCCCCACTCCTCCAACCACTTTGATCATGGCGGAGAGACCTGGTCAGAATGTGAGGAGGCTGGTAACTGCCACTTGGCAGGTGGCTGGGTGTCTTGGCATGTTGGGTATAGGTCAGAAGGACACAGGAGTTGGCAGAAAGGCCTGTAATAAATGTGGCCATTGGGTCTTCATCTGTGAATGAGACACTTTCAAATTAGGCTGAGCCACGCATTCGCAGCACACCTGTTACCCCAGCACTCGCAGGCTGGGGAAGGCAGCTCATGAGTTTGAGGTCAGCTTTGGCTACATAGTAAGAACATATCTGAAACAAACAAACAAAAGAAAACAACAAACAAACAGACCTACCAGCCATGTGCCCGGTTAAATGACTTGCCCTCTCTGACCTTCAGCTTCCTCACTTACAAGTGGGATAAAATGTCCACCTTATCGGATGGTTATGAAGGTCAAGAGGGCTTAGCCCTTCTCAGGACAGGGCTGGCACAGTATACATTCCAGTAGAAAGTGTCATGTCCTTGTTAGACCAGCATTTGGAAGGCAGAGGCAGGAGCTATACAGGGAGACATCTCAAAAAAGGGAAAACAACAAACAAAACTTAGAAACCCATAAAGGCTTTGGGGATGTGGCAAAGCAATATCACACCTGCCTAGAATCCCCCACTGAAGGGCTGAGGTGTGGCTCAGTGGTAGAGCCCCTGCCTAGAATCCCCCAGTGAGGGGCTGGGGTGTGGCTCAGTGGTAGAGCCCCTGCCTAGAATCCTCCACTGAAGGTCTGGGGTGTGGCTCAGTGGTAGAGCCCCTGCCTAGAATCCCCCAGTGAGGGGCTGGGGGCATAGCCTAACATATGAAAGGCTGTTTTCAACAGCTTTATTTTGAAACAGGATCTGGCTATGTAGACCAGGCTGGCCTTCAGCTCACAGAGATCCACCTGCCTTTTGCCTCCTGAGTGCTGGTATTAAAGGCATGCACCATCATGCTTAGCAAGATGCTGATTTTGATTATTAGCACCATAAAACAAAAACAAACAAACAAACAAACAAACAAGAAAGCTGGGCAGTGGTGGCTCATGCCTTTAATCCCAGCATTCTGGGAGGCAGAGGCAGGCAGATCTCTGAGTTCAAGCCCAACCTGGTCTACAAAATGAGTTCTAAGGCAGCCAGGGCTACACAAAGAAACCCTATCTCAAAAAACAGAGAGAGAGAGAGAGAGAGAGAGAGAGAGAACAAATTAAAAACAAAACTCCACAAATAAGAAACAATATTCTAAGTATGTAGAAGACATTTTCAAATGGTCAGTTATTAACAATAATCATGGGAGCCATTCCAGTCTCTCTTAAAGAAAGGACCTGTGAGGAAAAAGAAAACAAAACCAAAAAACCTAAAAGGCCAGCCTTGGCATGTGTAGCCACGACAACCTCTGGTGGCTGCTCCTTCAAGGGTCACCTAGGCCAGCTCTGGCCAAGGCTGTGCCTGGAGGATGTGACTTGCCCACCCCACTCCTGTGGGGTTATTTAGACAAGTGGCTTCAGCTCCACATAATGACCCCCTCCCTCCAAACCTGCCCCATTATTTTTTCTTTGTAATTATTTTTGGATTTGTTTGTTTGTTTTTCTTTTCTTCTTTCTTTCTTCTAATGGCTTGGTTTTTTTTTTTTTTTTTGAGACAGAGTTTCTCTGTATAGCTCTGGCTGTAACAGGCTGACCATGAACTCAGAGATCTACCTGCCTCTGCCTCCTAAGTGCTGGGACTAAAAGCGTGGCTGGCCACTACTGCCTGGCCGGTTACATGTATTTATTCTGTGTGGGTATTTATTTTGTGTGAGAAGACGGCTTTTGGACTGAACTTAGGTCTTCTGTCTTGATGATGGCAACATCTCTACCTGCTGAGGCACACTCCCGGAGGCAGAGGCAGGCAGATATCTGTGAGTTCGAGGCCAGCCTGGTCTACAAAGCAAATCCAGGACATCCAAGGCTACACAGAGAAGCCCTATCTTGGAAAAAAACAAACAAACAAACAAACAAAAAAAACACAACAAAACAAACAAAGAAACAAACAAACAAGCCCACAAAAGTACTAGACTCCAGGAAGCCAGGCTCTGCCTTCTAGGCATCTGATCTCTCTGGGCCTCAGTTTCCCCTCTGAGTCAACGCTACATGGGCATGAGAATCACACATGACTTCTGGGACAGTCAGTGATTCAGCAGCTAAGCTCCTGGCTCAGCTGTCTGGCAGAGCGGCGCCTCCTTCTGTGGGCCGATGCGAGGCTCTGGTGTCAGGTGGAGCTGGGTCTGCCCCTTGCTCTGCTGCCTTCTGGCAGGGCGGCCTTTTCAGCAGGCTGCCCTTCCCCTCTCAGGTTGTTTGGAAGGTGGGTGACTGACTCCTCCTTCCTGGGTAGCCCATGGTGAGATTGGCAGCGGGAACCCCTCAGGAGCCTGGCGCTCTCCACTTCCAGGGACAGTCAGTAGCCTGCTTACCAGCTGGCACCTGTGGGTGATGGGTAAGCAGGACTGTGCCCCCAGAGACAGGGGCTGGGCTGATCAAGGGAAGACCCAGGCTGAGAACCACGTGTGTGTGTGTGTGGTGTGTTCCCAGAGAAGGTCCCTGCTTCCAGGGTCCACAAGGTGGGAGCGGACGGACAACCCCCCCCCCCCCCCCCCCCCCCGCTGCAGGCATTCTGGCTCTTTTTGTCAGAGAGGAGGTCGCAAGGTCAAGAAAGAAGGTTCTGGGCTAGGGCTGGGCTTGGTTGGTGGGTGGGGTGCTGGCCTAGCACGCGTGAATCCCTGGGTTCTGTCTTCAGGACCACATACACCAGGCAGGATAATGCATGCTTTAATCCCAGCACTGGATCAGGAGTTCAAGGTCATCCTGGGCCACATAGCCAGTTCAAAGCCAGAAAGAGGGCCAGTAAGATGTCAGTAAGTGAACTAGATGCCAGCAAGTGAGTAAAGGCACTTGCTTCGCCTTGAGTTGTTTGATCCCCAAAACCCACATGGTGGAATGAGAGAAAAGACTCCCACAAATTGTCCTCTGACTCCCATGCTCATGAGGCATGATTCACACTCACACAAGCACACATTTACACAATGTACATACATACACACACAATTAATTAAAAAAAAAAAAGAGCTAGAGAAATGGCTCATTAGTTAGGAGCACTTCCTGCTCTTCCTGAGGACCTGCGTTCCCAGCTCACATATTAACTGGCTCTTAATAACTGCCTGTAACTCCAGCTCGGGGGTCTGATGCCCTCTTCTGGTCTTTGAAGGAACTTGCACACATACAACACACACACACACACACACACACACACACACACACAACTCCGCATCCCTGCCTAGGGCCCAGGGACATGTATTGTTCCCTTTCCCCAGCTGCAGAGCTGTGGGGTCTGTGCTGCCCCCCAACAGTGACCTTGGGGCCGGACTGGTGAGGGTGCACTACTTTGCCTCTGTGGACTTGGGTCTATAGTGGGCAGCAGCTTCTCAGCCACCACAGGCCACCTTATTGCAGGAGACACTGGATAGGGCATGCTGCCAGGGTAGTGCTCAGCTCTGGCGTGGCTGGGGAGGAATGGAGAAAGTGGGACATCGTGATTGGCTTGGTTGTCGTCACACCCTGCCGGAAGTGGCACCTGAAGGCTTGGTGGCCTCTGCTTTTGCTCATCTCTCAGCCTTGAACTTAGCACTGCTGCCCACTGTGGTCACATGTTGTCACAACAGCTTGACTTCTGGGAAAATTAAATCTTTCAGTGTGGCTCTGATCTCAAATTATCCTTTTTATGGGCTCCAGATGCTTATATGTTCTCAAAGACCCTGTGTCCTGAATATCTCAGAAAGCAGAGACTGGAGATTTGGAACTGTAAAAGATTCAAAGAAACAATCCTGTCCAGAGGTGTGGCTCATCAATAGAGCCCCTGCCTGGAATCCCCCAGTGAGGGGCTGGGGTGTGGCTCAGTGGTAGAATGTTTGTTAGAATCCACCAGTGAGGAGCTTGTGAACAGCCCTGTGTAACATCCTAAGCACTGAAACAAAAAAGGTGAAATACAAATCAGATATTACATCGCTTGACTCTCACCAGAGAAGCTTCTTCTTGCAGTGTTTGGGAAGTACCACAGAGACCCACAACTGGCCAATGTGTGCACAGTGAGAGGCCTCCCAGCAAGGCTCAGGGACCTACACAGAAGAGAAGGCAGAAAGACTGTAAGAGCCATAGGAGTGGATGACTCCAAGGAAACAGCCTGTTCCAGTCACAACAGGACCCTGACAACATACACAGAACCTGCACAGGTTCAAACTGGACAAAACCCAAGCCCTGACCAGGGGAAGTAGACAGCAAGCCCCACCCCTAACCAAGAAGCTCTTTGCCGTTGGTACCTGCTGGGAGAGGGAAAATCAGTCCGTCCCCCTAACCCCCAGGACTGTCACTCCAGGCTGGCTCCACACCCAGGAGTAGTTGGCCAACACAGCGGAGTCCATGTTTTCTGTTTTGTCTGAAACACACACAGAGACAGAGAAAGACAGAGACAGAGAATAAAGTTAGGTAGGTAGGAAATAGGGAGGATCTGAGAGGGATTGGGGAGGGAAAATAGAGCAAAAATATATTTTATATGAAAAGGAAATTCAGCCAGGTGTGGTGGCGCACGCCTTTACTTGGCAATCTGGAGACAAAGGCAGGCCATCTCTGTGTTCCTGGCCAGCCTGGTCTACAGAGTGAGTTCCAGGACAGCCAGGGCTACACAGAGAAACTATCTTGAAAAAAAAAAAACTTTTTAAAAATAAATAATTGTTTTTCAAGACAGGGTTTGTAGACCAGCCTGGCTTGAGCTCACAGAGATCTTCCTGCCTCTGCCTTCCTGAGTGCTGGGATTACAGGCGTGTGCCACCATGCCCAGCTATAAATAAATATTTTTAATACAACATAACCACTTTGTAAAATATGATGAGAACAATCAGTTTAGAGTCAGGGCTGCCCACTCTGGTGAGGCCTCTCAGTCCTGCTCCAAATCTCTAGCTTCCTCCCGACCTTGTTTTTAAATTTTAGGTATGGCTTACTTGATTTTCTTAATATTTTTACTGCTTGTGGATACATGCCTGACCACTATAAACCTCAAGTACTAACTTATTTATTCTTTTTTTTTTTTTTTTAAGACTCAGTGTTATTTAGGCCACGAGTGCCTTGAACGTGGGCTTCTCCTGACTGCTGGCATGTACCAGTATGTCTGACCTACTTTAATTAGTTAGTTAATATTAAATAATAAGTAATTAATCAATTAATTAAGACACAGCCTCACTATGCAGCTCCAGAACTCAGTATGTAGATATGTCTGGCCTTGAACCGGTAGAGATCCACCTGCCTCTGCCTCATGGATGTTGTTTTTAAGGCATGAGCCTCCGGGCCCAGCCAGGTTTTAACTTTCAGCAAGGAGATTTTGTTTCCTCAGAACTGTTTCATATAGTCCTGGCAACACTTACAGTCACTGTGCAGGTGACCCGGACTACCATTGTCCTACATCTGGTTCCCAGTTGCTGGGATCCCAGTGCGGCCACCATGCTGTGGGAATTAAGGTCATCTGTGGCCATTTCACACTAATTTCTTGGGCTGAATTTAGTGTCTGAAAGGGTTGGTTTGCTTTAACTGGACACACCGGAAAAGTGTCCTCAGTGATGAAGGTAATGTACCTCAGTCCTGTGGGAACATTCTGACACACATACTCGTATACACTGATATTAAGATGACTCACAGGTCTGAAGGACCCGGAGCTGGCAAGGATGCGAAGCAATGAGTCCCAGCAGACACTGGAGATCACTGACTCCACCCCGTGAGAGCCTGAGAGCGTGGCGCCCAGCAAGTTTCCAGTGGAGTAATGGAGAAGAATGCCTGTTAGCGGCCAGCAAGGTGGCTCAGCAGAAGATCTGGGTCCAATGTCCAGGAGCCACATGGTGGAGGAAGAGAGTAACTCAGGGATATTGTCTTCTGACCTCCACATGAGGGCCACAGACCACACAGTCCCCCAGCCCCTCACTGGGGAATTCTAGGCAGGGGCTCTACCACTGAGCCACACCCCAGCCCCTCACTGGGGGATTCTAGGCAGGGCTCTACCACTGAGCCACACCCCAGCCCCTCACTGGGGGATTCTAGGCAGGGGCTCTACCACTGAACCACACCCCAGCCCCTCACTGGGGGACTCTAGGCAGGGGCTCTACCACTGAGCCACACCCCAGCCCCTCACTGGGGGATTCTAGGCAGGGGCTCTCCACTGAGCCCTGCTTTTCAGTTGCACCATGCCTGCCTGTGCAAATCACAACTTTCTATGATCCCTGCATTCAGGAATTCATTTTTTTTTTCTTCATCCTGTTTTGTTCTACTTAAGTGCAGTGGAGAGCAAAACCCAGTACTCCTACTCTGAGTCCCTATCTAACCATCTGGGGCTAGTCCTTAATACCTCAGAGAAAACAGAGACTGGGATGCTGGAGTCCGTGTAACGAAAGATCTGAGATTGTAGAATTCTTTGTATCCAGCCCTGCATAAGAATGAGAACGGTTAAGAATGAGAACGGCTCTTGTGTGTGACCGGAGTGGGCTTCCCAGCCCCAACTTCAGGCGGTCCACAACCACGTGGAACTCCAGCTCCAGGGGATCTAGTGATCTCTTCTGGCTCTGCTGACATCCTGTTCACATGCCCCAATTCACACACAGATATACAAGTACGCACACTAAAACACTCTTATTTAAAAATAAAAGGACTAGGCTTGGCCAGGTGCTGAGGTACAGGCCTGCCGCCCCTGCCACCCTGGAGGCTGAGGCAGGAGTGGTCAAAGGCCATGGCCTGCCCACATGGACGGATGCCAATGGAGCCAGCCCAGAGAGATAGCCAGAGAAGGTCCACCACGCTCCGTCAGCAATGCAGTGACAGACACCTCCTACCTCTGTGTGGCCTCTTGCCCACCCACTCGCACCCATCCACCTCAGCCTTGAAACCGTGAGCATGTGGCTCAATGGATAGAGCTGCCTAGCATGCACAAAGCCCTGGAGTCCATACCCAGCACCCCATAGCTGGTGTGGCACTGCTAGGAATGACCACGGCATTCCTGAGGAAGAAGCAGGAGGGTCAAAGAGTTCGGTGCCATCCTAAGGTACATAGGGGGTTTGAGGCTAACCTGAGCTACAAGAGACCCTCAAATAAAACCAAACAGTGCTTTGTTGGGGTGGCGCATGCCTTTCATCCCAGCACTCAAGAGGCAGAAACTGGTGGATCTCAGTGAGTTCAAGGCCAGCCTGGTCTATAGAGCAAGTCTCAGGACAGCCAGGGTTACACACACACACACACACACACACACACACACACACACACACACACAGAGTCTCAATCTCTCTCCCCTCAAAGCCAAATGAAATAACCAACCAAAAGAAAAATTAAACAGAGAAAACAAGACAAGGCAAACAAAAACTTCAGGACAGAAAAACAGAAGAAAAAAGCAGAGATACAGATGCCTGTCTGCAGCTGACTATTAAACAAGCTTTCTTTTCTTTCTTTTTTCTTTCTTTATCTCTTTTCTTCCTTCCTTCCTTTCTCCTTCCTTCCTTTCTTCCTTTCTTTCTTTCTTCCTTCCTTCCTTCCTTCCTTCCTTCCTTCCTTTCTTTCTTTCTTTCTTTCTTTCTTTCTTTCTTTCTTTCTTTCTTTCTTTCTTTCCTTCTTTTTTTTTTTTTGAGAAAGGGTTTTTCTGTGTAGCCCTGGCTGTCCTGGACTCCTTTTGTAGACCAGGCTGGCCTCGAACACACAGAGATCTACCCGTCTCTGCCTCCCAGAGTGTTGGGGCCACAGGCCTGCACCACCATGCCCGGATAAGCACGCCTTTCTAAATGCTCTTAATTAGGCCTGTGACATGGCTCAGCGGGTAAAGATCCCTGCCACGGAGGCCTGGCACCTGAGTTCAGTTCTGATATGACAGGAGGGAATGGATTCCCACAAGCTATCTGTCTTTTGATATCCGTGTTTGCCATATGCCTTGTATATGCTATTCTCCTCCACCCAATAAATAAATGTTTTAAAAAATTCCAAGCAACAACATACAGTACTCCTTTTGTTTTGTTTTGGTTTTTGAGTCAGGGTTTCTCTGTGTAACAGCCCTGGATGTCTTGGAACTATCTTTGTTGATCAGACTAGCCTTGAACTCTCAAAAACTCACCTGCCTCTGTCTCCTGAGTGCTAGGATTGTTTGCATTATTATGATGACGGTAATTTTTTTGAGACAGGGTCTAACTACATAGCTCTGGAACTCACTAAAGACCAGGCTGGCCTTAAATTCACAGAGATCTGCCTGTCTGAGTGCTAGGATTAAAAGCGTGTGCCGCTATGCTTGGTTTACAAAATAGCACTCTTACCTGTGGCCTGATGCCATCCTGTGGGACCCAGAGATGGCTCCACTCACTTTCCCAGGTCAGCAAAGGGTGCCTGGAGGGAGAGAAAGCAGCTGGGATCTGGCATTCTCTGCACAGGCCCCTCCCTGTAACACCGACACTGGCAGCTACTCTGGGCTTTGGCCAGTTCCACCCTGGACGCTCACATAGCTCTTCTGTTTGGCTCAGACATGTGTCCTGGACAGATCTACAGGGACATGGAAGGCAAGCGCTCCACTCTCCCTTCTTTCCGCTACCGGTCATTGATCATTGGAAGGCCACAGAGAGGGGTAGTTAACAAACCAGCCCAGGGCTGGGGCTCAGTGTAGAGTGCTTATTTGAGGCTCTAGATTCCAGGCCCTGTGAATCAAACTTATTTTTAAAAAAGGTTAAGCAATCGGCTGGAGAGATGGCTCAGGGGTTAAGAGCACTGTCTGTTCTTCCAAAGGACCCGGGTTCAATTCCCAGCACCCACATGGCAGCTCACAACTGTCTGCAACTCCTGTTTCGGGGATCCAACCCCTCATCAATGTACATAAAATTTAAAAAAGGTTAAGCAAAAACAAATAGAAGTGAATTTGAGTTAGGCATAGTAAGGCAGGGTGGTGATCCCAGACCTTGGGAGCTGAAGGCATAAGGATCAGCAATCCAAGGCTAGTCTTGGCTACATAGTGAGTCTGAGTCCAGAAAGCCAAAAAAAATAGGGCCGGGAATATAGTTCATTGGTATTGTGTTCACCTCCACACTGTAACTGTGGACTTCGGTCCCCTGATGCACAGTGCCAACACTGGAGAGGAAGGAGGGTAACAGGTTCACACTTACCCTTGGTGATGCTGTAAGTGTGAGGCCAGAATGGGCTACACGGGGCTCTGTCTCTACACAAACAAACAAACAAAACCCGAACTAACAATAAAATTAAGTAAACCCAATCAAACAAACTCAACTAAAAACCAACCAACCAACCAAACTCAACAACAACAAACGAGAATAGTGGCATACAACCTCAATCCCAGCACTCGGGAGGTGCAGACAGCTCTGTGAGTTCGAGGCCAGCCTTGTCTATTTGGAGAGGACAGCCAGGGCTGCACAGAGAAACCCTATCTTGGAAAAAAAGAAGAAGAAAAAGGGAAAGCTAAAGGGTCATGGGAAGAGAAAGAGAACAGCCCTCTTGCTCTCTTGTCCCCTCAGGTCCCTTGTGTCTTTGGACTTAGTTCATATTTTTTTTCCTGGCTTTGGCTGTCCTGGAACTTGCTCTGTAGAGCAGGCTGGCCTGGAACTCACAGAGATCCCTCTGCCTCTGCCTCCCGGGTGAGCTCTGGGATCACAGGCTGGTGCAACTCGCCTGGCTTTGCCCTTATATTTTGAGAGTCTTTCTATGCCTAGAGCCGTTTCCGTTAGACTGGCTAGCTAGTACCCTGGGATCCATGTCCCTGTGTGTGCCCCAGCACAGCACGGATGTGACGTGTTCATGGCCATGCCCTGGTCTGAATGTTTGTACGGCAGGTGTTTTGCCCACAGTCACCCACCCAGCGTGCACGTTTTTTTTTTGTGACAGGCTCAGGAGCGTACCCTGGCTGTGCTTTGTCTGTGCCCTTTCTGCCTCAGGCTCCTGACTATCTCGGATTGGACCAGGTGTCGTGGTTCTCAGCCTCCCTAATGGTGGGACCTCTTTAATACAGTTCCTCACGTTGTGGTGACCCCCAACCATAGGATTATTTCGTTGGTATTCCATAACGGCAATTTTGCTATGTTATGAATCATTACGTAAACATATGCTAGGCAGGATATCTGATCGCGGCTGGGCTAGGGGTCGGCGTGGGGGCAGGAGTGTAGCTTGGTGGTATAAGGTTCAATGATGGAAGCCGGCGGGGCCGGATACTAGAGCCCTTGCCTAGCAAATGGAGGCCTTGGATTCAGTTCCTGGTCCTGCAACAAACCAAAGGGTTGCCTTTAATCCCAGCCCTCTGGAGGCAGGGGCAGGGGGAGAGAGAGAGAGAGACAGAGGCAGACACACACACACACACACACACACACACACACACACACACACACACCAGAGACTTAGGTAACTTTCTGTGGAGGGAATGTAGAGTCCTAGCTATCTCTTCCCCAGATGTCCTCATTCCACAGCTGGGGAAACTGAGGCAAGGAAAATGAGCTACCTGGTTCAGGATCTCACATAGCCATGCCAAAGTCTCACTTTCCTGCACCCTGGAGCTCACTGCTGGACAGAAAGGAACGAGGCTGGGGGAGGGGGGAGGGGGACCTCCAGGTTCAAGGCCACAGAACCGGAGACAGGACTGCTGCCTCCTAAGGATGGGTGGGGGCCTTCTGGCTCAGGGGAGTCCCCGCAGGATGTGGGGGCTCCTCTCCCCACTTATCCTCCGGGAGCCCTGGGCTGGGCTCAGGACTTTAACCCCGGCTGTGGCTGGCGCCGGGAAGGGCAGGCGAGTGGCCCGGAGGCCGGTGGGGCAGAAATTCCCCTGATCCTCGTGCCAGGGGAGTTACCCAGGGAGCGCGGCTGGGAGGCAGGTGCAGACAGGGGTAGGGGACGGGAGGAGGGAGCGGGCAGTTGGGCACAGTGGCGCCTGCGGCTTGCTCTGCCACTCGGGGGAGTGGCAGGGCTTCGCTCTCCCGTGCCTCAGTTTCCCTTTCTACAAAACAGGCTACCTTCCTACCCCACCCAGCCAGCCCCAGCTCGAGAGAGTTTCACAGGAGGGTGGGCTGGTCCGGGGGTGACACCGTGGGCTTCCTATAGTCTGGGTGGAGAGACGGGTGCCCCGGGCAGAAAGGAATGATCAGGAATCTATCTCCCTGCCCTCTAACTGGGGCCAGGGGGCACAGGTTCGCGGCTGCGGACGCTCGGGGTCCTGCTCAGGCTCACGGGCGGTCGGCTCACTGGCGCCACCTGGAGGCTGCTACGGGCCAACCTTCCATCCACAGCCGGGGGACTGGAGAAAGGCCCAGGGGAACGGGCTCCGGACCCAGCCCCTGAGACCTGGGTGCAAATTCTAATGCTGGTTTCGCTGTGTTCAGGGGCGGCGAGGGGGCTCGCTTCGGAAGCACCGCCCGCTGTTCTCTCTCCTGCGTCCATTATTCTGTGGCTCCCACGCAGTGCGGCCCGGCCACTAGGCCACCAGCACGGCCCCTGGCTTCAGAGGGCAAACCGTGTCACTCTGAGACACTTACCTCCAACCCTGCGGAGACTGTTCTCTGTCTGGACCATCCCTCCTGCTTCTTCTGCTCTCATTCTCTCTGCTGTCTTCCTTCTTCCAGAACCCTCCTTGACCCCTAGGTCAAGGTCACGATCCAGTGAAACCATGGTAGTCACTGCTCTGTCTCCACATACGTCCACAGCCCAGGAGGTGTTTGTTGAAGGCATGAGTGAATATAAAGTGTGCCGAACTGTCCTCTGAGGCACCTGGTTTAACCAGGAGAGGAAGGGACATATTTACAAGGCTTCCCCTTAGCCCTGGGCCTTTGTATACCCTGCTCCATCTCTAGGGAACATTTGGGTTTATCCACCCCAATTTAAAGAGCCTTAAAGAACTGTCCCCCTCCTCCACGGAGCCCTCCCTGACTCTTCTCAGCTCCTACAGCTATCTGCTGAGCCATGGTCGTCGGGGGACAGGTCTGTCTCCCCAGCACCAGTGAGATGATAGAGGCAGGTTCGGTTCAGCTGTGCCTTTGCCTCTAAGCTTACAGCAAAACCATCCTTCGGAGACCTGGGTTTGAATCCAGACTCCCTCTTCTGCAGAACCTCCTATGAGATAGAGGCATAGGAAGGTGAAATCCTAATGTCCCAAGATGGCCACATGCTGGGTGACTGCGGGTGACCTCCTTCCTCTTTTGGGGACCAAACTGCCTGCATGAATGGGTAACAGAGGGTACCAGCAGACTCATCCTTATGGGACATTCTGGGACGCCGCACGGGGCTTCCCGAGGTGGGAGGGTCGGGCTAGGCCGAGGGAAGAGGTCCCACGGGTTAGGGGAAATCCAGCCTTTCCCATCATAAACAAATGATGGGGGAACAAGCAAGGCAGCTCTGCGGGGCGGGAGGGGAAGTTGGGGAGAGAAGGAAGCTCCTTCAGAGACGGTGAAAAACCACAGTCCGCACTTGTCAGCCACTTCCCTCCGGAGCCCCTGTGTCTCAGGCTCCAAAAGACGTGTCTGACTGTGTTCTCCAGTCCTCCCTCACCTGTCCTCCAGCCTCATCTGGCAGCTGCCGGGCCCCAAAGCTTGGCATGCCCCTGCTCCTTTTCTTCCCTTACACTGAGGCCCGTTGAGGCTGGTGGCATCAAGTGAAGGTCCCACCTTCTTCAGGCGGCTGGCCGAATGTCCTGGCTCCCTCCTCCTCGGTAGTCCTCTGGCTTCACCCAGTTGACTGCCTTCTAGCCTGTGCAGGTGCTGCGCGAGCTGTGTCCTTGCAGGCTCACCCTCATCTCAGAAGCCGCAGCTTGGAAGGCGACAGGCAGCCTCACAGGAGGAGAGAAGGAATAGACTCTTCTCTGGAGCCTCTAGAGGGCAAGCCTGGGAACACCTTAATTTTAGCTTTAGGAGACATTTTTTCCTTTTTTTCCCCCTTCCCTTCCCTCCCCTCCCCTCCCCTTCCCTTCCCTTCCCTTTCCTTCCTCCTTCCCTCCCCTCCCCTTTCCTCCCCTCTCCTCTCCTCTCCTCTTCTCTCCTTTCCTTTGCCTTCCTTTCTTGCTTTCTTTTCTGATTTTTAGAGACAAGGTTTCTCTGTGTAGCCTTGGCTGTCCTGGACTCACTTTGTAGACCAGGCTGGCCTCAAACTCACAGAGATCCTCCTGCCTCTGCCTCCCAAGAGCTGGAATTACAGGGGTGTGCCGTCAGGCCTGGCAGGAGACTTATTTTAAGCTACCTAGTTTGTGATCATATATTACAGCAGCAGCATGAAACTCACACACACCTCACTTTATTTCTGTTATTCTTATTCTTATTAGAATTATTATTTGTATGTGTGTGCACACACTACCTTGTAGGCCAAAACACCCATGTGGAGGTCAGAGGGAAAATTTCCAGACTTGGTTTTCTTCTTTTACCATGTAGGTGCCAGGGACTGAACTCAGACCCTTTGGCTTGTGCTGCAAATACCTTTATCAGCCGAGCCTCTTGCCAGCCCTATTTTTAATTTATTTATTGTACTGCAGTGCTGGAGATTGAACCCAGAGACTCATGAATACTAGGCAGGGCCTCTACCATTGAGCTATGGCCCCGGCTCCTCACTGGGGGATTCTAGGCAGGGGCTCTACTACCCAGCCATGTCCCCACTCTCTAATGCACATTTTGAATGTCCCTGTCTGAGAGGCTGCTTCTCATCTCCTATGTAAATTCTGTGCCCTGGTGTTTCTTTGTTTCCAGTTTCCAGAGCATCACTTTAATGACTGGTGCCCGTTGAGCACCAGTTGTTTGCTGGGCACTGTCCCTGACGCCAGGAGACATATGTGGGGACAAGGTGTGCCTCTCACCCATATGTGCTAAGCTCTACTCCCGTAAAGACAGAATTCAAAATATCATCATTAAGGTTAAGTGGGGTCTTCGGAGAAAAAGTAAAAACAAAAACAACAAAACAAAAAATGTTAAGTGGGGTTCTGCTGGGCATGAGGAAGCATGTTTCTGATCCCAGCACTTGGGCAGCAGAGGCAGGCAGACCTCTGAGTCTGAGGCCAGCCTGGTCTACAGAGAGAGTTCCTGTCTCAAAAAATAATAATAATAAAACTAAATAAAAGTAGGGCCCTGGCTTGACGGGATTTGTGTCTTTATCATAGAGCCTGAGTCTCTGTGCCATCTGCCTTGGCCTCTCTGTCAATCTCAGGAGAGACTCCTGTGAGGCCACAGCAAGATGGCTGCCTACAAGCCTAGACAAGGGTCGTCACAGTATGACGTCCTTCCCAGAGCCTTGGTCTTGGTCTTCTGGCATCCTGAACCACTCATGCAGTTCTTTGCCTTGAAGTGGCCCCAGTTGACCACCTTTGGCTATGGACATTCAAGTGGACAAAGACCCATTTCCAGCCCTCTTGGCCACTGTTAATTCTTGCTTTTTGGTAATCCTAGGCTGGCCTCAGACTTGCTGTGTAGCCAAGGATTACTTTGCACTCACGAGTGTCCAGCTTCATCTCCGGAGTGCTGGGGTTACAGGTGCACACCATGGTGGCCAGACAAAGACAGTAAGTGGGTCTTTGTTGTAGGGTCTCACTCTGCAGCCCAGGCTGGCCTAGAACTTATTTGAAACCCGTTTCTCTCTGCCTCCACTGGGATAATAGGTGTGAACCACCCTGCCTGGTTTGTGTGGTGTTGGCTTTGTGCACACCAGGCAGGTCCTCTATAAGCTCCGAATCTCCAGCTTTTGTTTATTTTTTGAGGCAGGGTTTCTCTGTGTAGCCCTGCCTGTCCTGAACTCACTTTGTAGACCAGGCTGGCCTTGAACTCACAGAGATCTGACTGCCTCTGCCTCCTGAGTGCTGGGTTAGTGCTGGTGCACACTACTGCCCAGCCCCCAGTCAATTATTGAACTGTTTGTTTGTTTGTTTGTTTGTTTATTTGTGGAGAGAGAGAGGGAGTGTGTGTGTGTGTGTGTGTGTGTGTGTGTGTGTGTGTGTGATAGCATGTATGCAGAAGTCAGGGGCAACTTGTGTGAGTCGGTTCTCTTCTCCCACCACGTGGATCCCAGCAATGGCACTCAGGCCATCAGGCTTGACCAGCCATCTTGCTGCCCACACCGCCAGCCCGATTTTCATATTTATTTATAGATCTTATTCCTCTGGGGCTCTGGGACATATACAAGGAAGGAGGTAGAGGAAATGAAGTGTGAAGAGTGGGGAGGCATTTATGCCTTGGGAAGCCGAAGCTGGGCACACCTGTCCTGCCAGTATCTCGGTTAGCTTGGGCTGTGTTAGCAAAACCCTGCTCCCAAAGCACAAAACAAACCAACGGGAATTCAAAGCAGGCCGAGGGCTGTGGATAAAAGAGAGAGGAAACCTCAGCCCCAGAGGCTTTCATCTCCTCCTGAGGGGAACAGTCTGGCCCCGCCTCTAAACATGCTGGGGGTGAGGAACTCCAAGAGCTCCCACCAGTGATCTGTGCAGCTGCTGTGCAGCCCTCTAGAGGAAGGACTGCCTCTCTGGGCCCTGTGTGTAAGAGAAATGTTTGAAAGGTGGACAGTGACAGCCTGCAGCCAGGCACCGTCTCCTCCCACCCCAGACCCAGGCCTCCTCCTTGTCCTATTTCGTCCCCACATTGCCATTCCCGTCCACAGAGAAAAAACGGGGGCAGGCTTCCTTCCTTTTCTTAGCTGGGCTCACAGGCAACTATGCCGTTGTGTGTGTGTGTGGCCTCAAGGCCATTCCCCGTTCAGTATGGCAGCTACTTGAGAAAAGGCATCTGGGGATGGGGCTGAAGGAGGAAGAGATGTCTTGGAGGTGATTTCCATCTCTCCACCTGGGCTTGGTGGCTTTGGGGGTGTGTGAAATGAGTGACCTTTCAGGGCAGAGGCCTCAGGCTGAGATCTGCTGTGTGATTCTACTCCTCTCATCTGAGATTGGGACAAACTCTCTCTCTCTCTCTCTCTCTCTCTCTCTCTCTCTTTCCCTCCCTCCCTCCCTCCCTCCCTCCCTTCTCTTCCTCACTCCCTTCCTCCCTTACTGATTTCTTTGTATTGCTGTGTTTTGCCTTGTTTTGGACAGGATCTCACTGTGTAGCCCTGGCTCACATGGAACCCGCCTAAGCAGAACTAGGCTGGCTTCGAACTCATGGAGATCCTCCTGCCTCTGCCTCCCAAGTTCTGGGGTTAAAGGTGTGGGCCACTCTGCCTGGGTCTTCTGTACCTCAGACTGGCTTGGATCTCAATATAGAGCTGAGAGTGACCTTGAACTTCTGACCCTCCTGCCTCCACCTCCAGAGAGTTAGGATTACCAGTGTGTGTCACCTCACTGGGTTTATGTGGTGCTGGGATCAAACTCCCATTTCTCTGATACATCCTTGTCTGGCCTCAAATTTAAAGCAAGCCCCCGCCTCAGCACTTTAGAGTTGGGATTACCCTGTCACATTTAGCAATTGTGTGTGTGTGTGTGTGTGTGTGTGTGCTTCAGACTCAAAGAGATTGATGTGTATATTTCACATAAACTTTTAGGAGATTTTGAGGACTGGAGCTCCTTTCACAGTGAAGCTTGGAGGGGAGAGTCAGAATTTTCATTAAGGTCCCAGATGCTGTTGAGAGCGATACTGTGGTTTCAGAACCAACACTGGCTTAGGGTCATCATGTTCCTGGAAGGCAGAATTAGTGATTCTCATGGCAAATCTATTAAGTGTTACTACACAAATCAAAACATAAATATGAAAAAAAAACCCATAACTATGCATGTGAGAAGGTGCATTAGGGAAACACTGTTGTTTTCCCCTGCTGCTGGGCTGGAACCTAGGGACTCATCCTAGGCAAGAGCCACACCCCCAGCCCCTCACTGGGGGATTCTGGGCAGGGGCTCTACTGAGAGGACCAGGCCTGACCCACTCCCCAAAAGTCATCAGTCCCAGGAACTAGGCCATAGGTCATCATTCCAGGGCCATAACATTCCATACCCAAGAAACAGCCTGAGGATAACCACAAGAATGGGAAGGTATCATATCTCAGGGTGGGGCATCCGTGCTGGGCAGCCCACCGACCTAACATTCCTCAGGTCCATAGCTGGCTCCTCAATGTTAGTTATGTTAGTTAGTCAATCACTTTGTAGCAAGCTTGCCCTGGCTGAATGTCATCCTTTCATTGCTGGAGCCTGCCGGCAGAGTCAAATGGTTCTTGAGTTGGGAGTAAGGATTAAAATTAATAAGCCAACACACAACACATTGGGGCCTTACGGAGAGGCTCTAGTGGAAACTAGACACCTTGCTTTGTTCCAGACTCCTTTTAAGCCAGAACAAAAGCACCTCAGCACAATGAGTAAATTCACGAGGAAGTCCAGCAAAAGGTGTGACTTTGACTAGACATCCCACCTGCTGTTTCAACAAAAGGAGAGAGATTTGGAAACTTATCACGAACTCCAGTGAAGGCCAGGGTTGAAAGCAGTCTTTCTGCTGAGGTCTAAATATCAAAGCAGGCCAGCAGACCAGCAGCTCCCAATTCGTATAACTGCTAAGCTGGGAATTCCTGGTTCTTGCTCAAACCCCAGTCTCTGCTCCCTGCATGGGTGACAGTGGGGAGACTGAGCGTAAGCCTGAATAAAGCTCTTCGCTCTTACATACATGGTCTGGCTCCTGGTGGTTTGGGGGGACCCTAAGATCTAGACATAACATTTGGGGGCTCGTCTGGGATCCCCAAGACATCCCCCCCTCCCCAGAACCCCTGCCATGTAGAGCTGAACACTGGCTGGTAAGTGAGCACTCTGTCCATGTCTGTTTGTCTGTGTCTGTCTTGGTGTTCCTCTAGTTTCTGTTTCTGGCCTCAAGGCAAAATCTGTAATCTGTGTGGTTGGGAACAGTTAGAGCGCTGGACAATCATGGGCCACAGAGAGCCTGGAACATGTTCCAGACTCTGTCAGAGGAGACAGATGCACCCCAATCTGTAAAGGGTAATAGAGCACCCAGTTTTCTGTGATCTCTGGATCTCTGGATAAGTACAAGGTGGGTATCTTCCAGGGTGTCACTTTGCCACTGTCCTACTTTCAGTTTTTCCATCGCAGGAGCGGTGGGATCTGTTGTCTGGCGCTGTGTGCTTTTCTGCCATACAAGCGGTGGGATCTGGCTCTGGTGTGTCTTTCTGGTTGACTGTCTTATCTGTCTCTGCCTGTTCTTTTGTGACTGAGAATGACTGATGACATGGGACAGACTCCTTCTAATGACCTAGACTTAATTCTTGCCCATTTCAGGGAGGCTCCAGCCCTGCTCCACAGGCTCTGGTGGCAGCAGTGGCAAGGAGGCACCAAGGGATGGCTACAGTATGCGGAGCCCCAGGCTTGGTGCCTCTGCCACTGCTCTGGCCTCTGGTCTGGCAGAGCTTGGCTGCGTCTTTGGCCTCTGGTCTGGCAGAGCTTGACAGATAAGTTGCTGCCTCAGTCTCTGGTCTGGCAGAAGGCCAGGCCAGGCTGCAGTTCCAAAATCTGGTGTAGCTGGGTGGAGCCCAATTTTGGGGCAGGCCACCAGGAACAGGATGGATGACCCACAAAAGGATGGGCCACTGCTCTGAGTTTTTGTTTTTCTTCTTTGCATGCGTTATACCGGAACATTCTTGTCTTATGTTGTCTTTTTGTTTCCTTGTGATGGCTTCAGTAGGCCGGTGGCCAAACAGCTGTGCTCCATGGTGACTCTTCCCCATGCTCCCAGTGCTACAAGTTGGGATGCCTCTGGTCACTGGTGGGAGCACGCCTCAGGGTAGGACAGGTGGGGAAATAGCCAAGCATGGGGCAGGCAGTGAGAGCTCAGCACAGGCTGATGAGAACGCTTTCACCTGGATGGCTCAGAAGGCCTGCTTGGGGAAGATGGCTGGCGGAAGGTGGTGCTGGCATCACCCATGGCACAGAGCTATCTCCACCCCAAGGTTGCTGCCCCTGGGCAGCAGTGCTAGCAGAAATCCTGGGGAAGAGACTGGCTTGTGCCAATGCGGAGAAGAGTGATGCTTGTGCAAGCCTGGCCTCTGGGAGGAGACGTGGTGAACTTCCACCACAGTGGTGTCCACTTCTATTCTGAGGGTAAGCATGAGAGGACAGAGGTGAGGAGGCATGCCAAGGGGTGGCTGCATCGTGTGGCATCCCGGGCAACACCGCCAGCAAGTCCCAAACCCCTCTGTAGATTCAACAGACATCAAAGTACTTGAAATTACAGCTGAATGGAGTAAGAAAAAAGTTTTGTCTGTCTGTCTAAATGTATGTACAGCCATTACATGTTTATTTCTGACTGATCTTAAATGGTTACTATGCTCTGTATGTCTTGTTTATAGATTAACAGTTATTGTATTTGTTTAAAGATTAAATTCAAGCTCTTGTTTAGAACACATATATGTGTGCATGTGTGTTTGTAACAGCTATAGAAACACAGATAGATGTTTTTAAATAACAACCATGCGGCCTGCCATGTGATGTGTCTCTGCCATTTTGAAATTGCCACGTGGTGTGGCATAGGGCAAAAAATTCCAGAACCTCTTGGTTATAATGAATTCTGCTTATCATCCTATCTCCTTTTAAACTAAGAAAACAATCTCATTTTAAATTGGTATTGATTTTTAGAGACACTGAATTGTTCACGCTGATGATATTTGGTTTTGATTTTTAAAATTATGGTTATGCTTTGTGACTTCACTCCTGAAAGGGGGACTCTATTTTGATATGCAAAAACAGATTTAAAAAAATATGTCTAAAGCTACAAAACATTCTACAGTTATCAGGTATTTTATAATAATGTCTTCATGGATTTTATATATATCAAATTCAGGGTTGTGTTTTTGAGGTATGCTGTATGTGATTCAGCCCTGGTTTGTGAAGGCCTATTCATTAACAGGCTGACTTGAAGTGTGTGCCTGGCTGCCAGTTCCTGAATGAATGGATTAATGCTGTTTCTTTCTGGCTGAGAGGTTTGGTATTCGCAGAATAGTCCAAGTACAGTTTTAGAATTATTCTATCCTGGGGCTGGAGAGGTGGCTCAGAGGTTACGAGCACTGGCTGCTCTTCCAGAGGTCATGAGTTCAATACCCAGCAACCACATGGTGGCTCACAACCAACCATAATGAGATCTAGTGCTCTCTCCTGGAGTTCAAGTGTACATGCAGGCAGAACATTGTATACATAATAAATAAATAAATCTTTAAAAAATGTTCTATACTGTTCTGTTATATAGTTGGTTATAAAACTTATTTGATTACAATGTTAGAACTTGGTTACAGGAAGCTGTAAAAACTCCACAGTGCCATACCATAAGAGGCGGCAACACCACCAGTGGCATCTGATGGCTAAGTTTTAAATTGCCAGCCACAGCCTGTAACAACAGGTGGCAGGCCACCATGTTGGTTCAGGGATAAAGAGGGTGGAGCTGTGGTTTTACCACCATCTTTGTTAAGGGATGCCAGCTGTGATCAGTTCCCTGTTTAGTGCTAAGTGAAACTTCTGTCCTTTAAGCTTTTTGCTGTTTGGTCTTAATAATGTAATGTGGCAGGATCAGCAAGATTTGCTAGCGCCTCTATGAACTGTATCTATGATTGAAAGTTTTGCTTTGATTTTAGTTCAGAAATATATTTAAATATATTTATATATATATATTAATTATGCTAATGACTGCACTTGGTTACAAGATTGAGCTTTACCTGGTCCCTTGTTTGTTTTCAAGGTTAGGCCTAGGATGGGTAACTACAAGTTTGTCTACGTAGATCTACTTGAAATAGATACGGTCCTAAAACACAACTACAGAATGTGCCAGAATTAGAGATTATAACATTCTATTTTACAGGATGTAATTTAGAGGAGATAACTAAAGATGGACAAAGAGTAACTCGTATACTGGCCCTCAAGCTTGTCGGAGATCTGATGAATATTGCATCTAATGTACGTAGGTTTTATTATGACAGAGAGTCCCAAAATCCTGGCAGCATCTCCCAAATGTCTCAGATAAGATTTGGGCACAATGACAGAGGACTTCAACTCTGGATTGTGGTATGCTGACCACTGGGCAAAGCTGACCCAACTGGCCTACCGCTAGGGCCCAAACTAAACTGTGGACAAAATTGTGGACTTCTGGAGAGTCATTGTTTCAAGTTGCTGAAGGGGAGGTGTTGGTATAATGTTCTTGTGGAATGTACACAATTTACCTTTGTTCATTCAAATGCTTTTTTCTCTACCCCACTATCCGGTTCCAGACTGGACATTGCATTGGGATGTTTATTCTAAGCATCACCTATCTCAAGTTTGTGTAAACAGGCCACCGTTTGTTCCTCTGTATTGTCAATAAAACAACCAGCCAATGCTGAGCAATGGAGAGAATAGGATGGGACATACTGGTCTGGAGAGGAGGAGAAAGAAGTAAGTGGGAGGGGAGTAGGAGAGAGAGAGCTAGGAGGAGAGGACCTGGAAACAGCAGGAGAGATGAACCAACCAGATCTAAGATGTGTTTAAAAAGCAAGTATAGTGTGAGAAATCTGAATGGGAGGAAGCTATACAGGCTTGGAGATTTAGGACGGATTAACCATTGCCCAGCATTGTGCTCTAGGTTAATTAAATAAATCCTAGTCTCTGTTTGGTGATTTGGGTATACAGATGGTTTAGGAATAACCACTGTTTACCTAAAAGTTAAGTCAATAATAAATAGTAATACTCAACAGCAGTGAGGTGGTGTCAGTGTTTCATGTTCTTTTCCACAGAAACAGTCTCTCATCTTCTGGGCCTGATGGCCAGACCGCCTCTGCTCATGATGCCATGAGACCACAGGAGCCAGGGACAACTGCCTAGTGGTGGACTGACTAGTCATCTCTGTCATTTTGATTGGTGCGTAGATTCATTTAGGTTACAGCTTATCCTTTGCAGGTCTCTGAGCGCATCGATGGCTAAGCCAAGCTAATGGGAGCTTTGCAGCTAAAGAGAAGGCAGTTAGATCCACTGTTAGTTCATCACTTGATTCATTAGCTAGTTAGAACTACTAGGTACTGAATCTCTTATTCAGAAAGGCAAGCAGGTTTGCCTTGCTCACAGACTTCATGTTAACTACCTGTGTCTTTTTTTTTTTTAAGATTTATTTATTTATTATTTATACAATACTCTGCCTGCATCTGTGCCTGGACATGCCAGAAGAAGGCACCAGATTCCATTATAAATGGTTGTGAACAACCATGTGGTTGCTGGGAATTGAAGTCAGGAACTTTGGAAGAATGGCCAGTGCTCTTAACCTCTGAGCCATCTCTCCAGCCCTCAACTACCTGTGTCTTATGGTGAATAACTGGATAGAAAAATGTAAAATTTATGTAAGGTCTGAGGATATGAAAGTTTAAGTTATAAGAATCTAAAAAGTTGCTTGAGGGTCTAGGAAGATGTTTAAAGGTTGGTAAATTAAAGTTATGAAGGAAAGCCTCTCTAAGATGTTTCAAAGTTGGTAAATGCAAGGAAGATTGGAGGGTGAAATTAGGTATTTTAAGATTTGTAAATGCAAGTTGTAAAGTGTCTGTGGCTCTAAGAAGGTGTTTTGAGGCATGTGAATGCACATTGTAATGAAATAAGAACGTAATTTAAGGCATATTAAAAATGAGAGATATTTCCAATTTCTTTCTCCTCTATGCTATTATTGTGCATATGTTGTTACAAGATTTCAAAGGTTTAGATCCTTGACACTGATCAATAGAGATCTGATAAGCTGATGGAGCACTGACTGCTTACTATTCAGTCACAAGCTCAAGATTTTAATTTCCCTTTGGTTGTCTTCTGGAGATAGACTTAAAGGGAAATTAAAATGATGATACTAGTATACTTCCTTTTGTAAACTAAAATTCATATGAGTTTCAGGAAATAAAAAAGTCATAAGACCTGGATCTGGCATAGCTCAAACGGACCCCTGATAAGTTTTTCCCTTGGTCTTGGGATTCTTCACTTTCCCCATTTACTAGACAATTTTTAACTTCCGTCTCTAGTTTGAATTTGTCTCAGCAGGTTTTTACCTGGCTGACAGACTCCATTCAGGGATCAGCTATGGACTGTGAGCTGAAATCTGGACCTGCTGAAAGCTGAAGTAAGCCAGTCCAGCCAATGTGATGGCTCCTTGTCTCTTCAACTGGATCATCAATTAAACAGTGCCCCATTGCATAGCTTTTGACTAGCTTTCAGCCTTCCTGAGTCCCCAATATCTTCATCCTAATGTCAGCCTAAAGAAGTTACAGAAAAAAGAGATATTTGTCTGCCTTTATCCTACCTAACAGGCTGAAATGCTAAGTCAAAAGGGGCTCCCTGGCATAAGGAATGGGTTCCTATAATGTCAATTGACAAACCAGAAAATTGGCCCTTAGTTCTGTTTCTTCTAGTCATGCTTCATGCCCCTTGCACAATTATGCCTAGCATTAGGAAAAAGTCTCAATACCAGCCCTTGGACCCATCTCAAAGATTTGAGATTGTATCCTGTTTGAGAAGGGAATGAAAGGACCAGGCTGACCCTCCTCCCACTAAAGTCATCAGCCCCAGGAACAAGGCTATAGGTCACCAATTCCATGAATAAGGCCATAACATTCCCTACCCAAGGAACAGCCTTAAGGATGCCACAAGAATGGGAAGGCATCTTATCTCAGGGTGGGGCACCTGTGCTGGGCAGCCCCCTGACCCAACATTCCTGAGGTCTATAGATAGCTCCTCAGTGTTTGTTATGTGAGTTAGCCAATCACTCTGTAACAACCTTGCCCTTGCTGATGTGTCATCCAGCTGTGTAACTGCTAAGCTGGAAATCCCCTGTTCTTGTTCAAACCCCAATAAAAACCCTGCCATGCAGCTGCTTGGGGCTCTCCTCTCTGATCCACTTTGTTGGTGACAGTGAGGAAACTGAGTTTAAGCCCAAATAAAGCTCTTTGCTCTTGCATATGTGGCTCGGCTCCTGGTGGTCTTTGGCGACCCTACGATCTGAGCATAACACTACCACTGAGCCACACCCCCAACCCGTCACTGGGGATTCTAGACAGGGGCTCTACCACTGAGCCACACCCCAGCCCCTCACTGGGGGATT
>NW_026592732.1:1117849-1118842 GCF_907164565.1 Psammomys obesus | reverse complement strand
ACTGAGCCACACCCCAGCCCCTCACTGGGGGATTCTAGGCAGGGGCTCTACCACTGAGCCACACCCCAGCCCCTCACTGGGGGATTCTAGGCAGGGGCTCTACCACTGAGCCACGCCCCAGCCCCTCACTGGGGGATTCTAGGCAGGGGCTCTACCACTGAGCCACACCCCAGCACCTCACTGGGGGATTCTAGGCAGGGGCTCTACCACTGAGCCACACCCCCAACCCCTCACTGGGAATTCTAGGCAGGGGCTCTACCACTGAGCCACACCTTCACTGAGAGATTGTAAATAGGGGCTCTAACACTGGGAGCTACACCCTCAGCCTTAGACAAATGTGTTTCTTTTCCATTTGCCTGTGGCTAAAGACAAACATCTCATCCAGGGTCTCATGACCCAGAATAATACTCATGGATAATTGACAACACTCAGGGCAGATTTCTTTTTGTATATCTATAGCCTCTTTAGTCTTAGGATGTCAGTACCATGATGGTGTCTATTTTATAGATGAAGAACTGCAGAGAGCTGATTTCCCCATTCAGGCTGAGGTTTAGTGCATTTATTTGCCTTTCCATCCCATCGTCTTATGCACCTTCAGGGGGAAATGAAAACATGACCTGCGCCCCCTCCCGGCTGTCATGGGAACTACAAAAGCTGGCACAATCTTTACCTTGGTTTCCTGTGAAAGACAGAACTGGCTGTTAACTATGAATAAGAGGTGTTGTAGGAACTGATGAGGTAAAAGGACAAAAATAACTTGGCCAGTCCTCAGAAACCTAGAATCCCAACAACTGGGAGATTAAGGTGGCAGGATCAAACGTTTTATGCCAGCTTGGTCTACACAGTAAGAACCTGCCTCAAGGAAAACAAAGGAAATGATGGGCTGTGTTGGGGGCGTGGCTCAGTGATAGAATCCCTGCTTAGAATCTTCCAGTGAGGGGCTGGCTGTGGCTCAGTGGTAGAGCCCCTGCCTAGAATCCCCCAGTGAGGGGC
>NW_026592732.1:1110770-1117839 GCF_907164565.1 Psammomys obesus | reverse complement strand
CTCAGTGGTAGAGCCCCTGCCTAGAATCCCCCAGTGAGGGGCTGGGGCGTGGCTCAGTGGTAGAGCCCCTGCCTAGAATTCCCCAGTGAGGGGCTGGGTGTGGCTCAGTGGTAGAGCCCTGCCTAGAACCCTCCAGTGAGGGGCTGGGGTGTGGCTCAGTGATAGAAAGCTTTTCTAGTGTTCACAAAGTTCTAGGTTCATTCCTCAACAATGAAACTACCTACATTATTTTCATTATTATTCCTTTGTGAGTTTGGAACCCAGAGCTAAATGTCCTTCACCACGAAACCTGGCTACAGAAACTGTTACTATCTCCTGGTGATTGTGGTTTCTTTCCGGCTGTAAATGAAGGAGACTGCTGGCTTGAGATGGTGCCTAGAGATGCCCAGAGGAATGTGTGGCTTGGTCGTGGGGTCACCTGAGCTTCCCTGTACTAAGGATACAGAATAGCTTGACCTAGAAACTTTAGAGGTCTTTCTCTCTCTCTTTCTCCCTCTACCCCTCCTGCTGGCCTAATTAAGCGTCCATCCCTCACACAGAACCCGGTTCTCCACCGCCTCGGCTGGCATCCCTGGCTTTCTGGGACCTGGTAATTGGCTGTGCCTCTTATCCCTTGGCTCCAGGTAGAAGAGGCCATTTTGTCTAGCTATCCAGAATTTTCAACCCAGCATAGCACAGACTGTGAGCTTCACACCTCGGAACCATTCTCTCTGGCCAGTGATGACATCATTTGGAGGCACCAACAGACCCAAGGGAAAGACTACACTTCCTACAGTCCCTTGCAACCAGGAAGATGGTTGTCATTTGCCCCTTGAGGTGACTGAGAAGCTGGGATCCCTAAGCTAAGCAGGATAGAGGGCTCTGTCACTCAACAGTGGACCTCTGGGTACTTAAAAAAATGCGGGAGACACAATATCAAGGGATAAAGAGACTAAAGCTCTATCCCTTTTAAAAATTGTTTTGAGATGTGGTCTCATGTAAGCCAGGCAGGCTGGTCTTGAACTTGGTTGCCTATACCTTGAATTTTGAATTCCTGATCCTACAGCCTCCACCTCTGCCTGCATTACAAGCAGCACCGTGTTCGGCTGCGTTCTCGATGTAATGGATGAGCTCCAGAAGGTGTTGGAAAACAGCGTTCTTTCTCGGAGGAGAAGTAACCCTGCCTTAGGCTAGGGTGACACCAGGTGTTACCGAGTAGGAGGGGCTTTCCCTGCTCCACACTTCCTGGCTGTTTGTGCCCCAGAGAGGTCCGGTCCTTAGCTCCTTGGGGCGCAGTACACAACTCCTTGTGAGCTGCGCTCCTGCAAAGGCGCCAAGCCCTGTCCCGGAGCAAAGAGGGAGTGGATCAAGCATCCCTAGGTGCGCATGCGCTCGGCCTGGGCATGCTCTGGGCTGGGAACCACAGCAAGGAACACTAACTGCCCTTGCCACGGCTGGTGGCGGTGGAAGGAGAGGCTGACAACCACGTGCGTTCACAGGACGTTTATGGACTGGGCAGCTCTCCCACAGCTGGGCGCTAAGTCTAGATGGACGCAGGAAGCATCCGTGCTTCAGGTGAGCGGTCCTGGGCTCAGGGGCGGAAGCGGGGAGATGCCGCGAAAGCTGGTCTCAGCCGCCTGCGCTGCTGCCGCCGCCGCCGCCTCCTCTACTCCAGAACTGTGCAGGAGGACGGGGCGGGGACAAGGAGGTTGTCAGTCAGCAAGAGGACCCGCCCACGGCCCCGCCCACGGCGCCTCCCGGGGCCCCACCCGCCCCGCTCAGCTTGTGTCATGGTCTGGGGTCTGGTGCTGCGTGAAGGTAGTCTGGTCCTCCAGCTGGACTGTGACCAAGGAGGCTGGAAAGCAATCCCCGGGAGCACGGACTCAGTCAGGAGTGCGCCTGCGCGAACCCAGGCAGCTGGTGGCTGGGTCCGGACTGCTCCTGGCTCTGGAAGTTTGACTTCTGAGTGTCTAGTCTGGTGCGACAGGCAAGACTCCAGACTCACTCTCCTGGGAGCACCTGTCCGGTGCACCTGGCCTAGCAACATGACGGTCTTGAAGATCTCTGGGAACTCCTAGTCTGATGGAGGAGGCATGGCCTTTGGCTACTTTAAGAGCATGGTCCCTGAAGGGGAGCTCCTAGTCTGATGGAGGAGGCAGAATCCCTGTCTCTAACGTAGGAGACATGGCCCCAACTCTGGGAGCCCCAGTCTGATGGAGGAGACACGGTTTTCAGCCTGATGAAAGACGCAGGGTTCTCTCCCGTGGGAGCCGCCCGCTTGAGGCGGGAAGAGGCGGCTCTCAACGGAAAACCCTGTCTGATGGAGGAGACACACCTAGCGGCCTGCGCTCTAGCGCGCATCCAGTGAGGAGAGCTCTGGTGTCTGAAAGGGGAACCTTCCTGCTCCCATGCCGTGTCTCACGGGGAGGGAAACAGCTGCCTTCGCCGCAGCTGCCCGTGTGGAAGAGGCTGGGTCCCTGCGGTTTCCACTCACCTGAGGAGGAAGGCGCCCGCCCTCACGCGGCACCCCTCTCTCTGTCTATCTCCACAGGATGGATACCTTACATGAGCAAGGACGCCTCGGGCCGGTGGAAACCCCTCTACCCTTGGGGGACGCCATCGTTTGAGAGGCGAGGCGAGTGCCCACACGGGGACACTCGGGTCACACTCGGGTCAGATGCGAGAGGCGCATGCCCGTGTCCCACAGGCACAGGAGGGAGGAGAGGGCCGCTTCGGGAGTCCCCCGCCCCCCACGCTCACTCACGGGCCACCTGTAGCTCCACCTCCAGCGTGTCCGTCTTGCCCTGCAGTGTGACGGTCTTGAGCGTGTAGCGTCCGGCATCCGTGAGGTTCAGCTTCTGCACCAGCAGAGAGCAGTTGGCGAAGCCCACCTCCCGGCCCGTGTGTGCGGGGCCCGCAATCCAGTTCCCCGACGGCAGCTGGCTGAGTAGCCGGTTGGGCTCCGAGGCGGGTCCGCGGTACCAGGCGTAGACCAGCAAGTCCTTGGGGTAGCCCTGGACAGTCAGGGTCACGTCCTGGCCCTCCATTGGCTTAGTCGGTACGGGAACAATCATCATGGCTACAGCTGCAGCTGGGGAGAGAGCCGCCACCGCGGTCAGCCAGGGCTGCCCCGGGGCGGTGTGGAGTCCTCCCCCTCCCTTGGCCAGCTCCCCCACGATGGTGCTCCCCATGAGGTGCTGAGGAGGAGACAGAGGGTGGGGGTGAGTTCTGGGGTGATCACACTGACTCTTTCTCAGGGGTGCGTCTCCCCTGTCTAGATCTTAGCCTTGGATGATGGTGCAGGGTGTCCCTCCTATGAAACTGGAAGACCCCGGAGGGCCTGGCCATGTCTCCTCCATCAGGGTGGAAAAGTCCAGACTCTAGGGGCCATGCCTCCACCATCAGACTGGAAATCCTAGAATATGGAGTGGTGCCTCCTCCATCAGATGGTTGGAATGTCTCCTCCCACACTGTGTCTTTTCTGTGAGAGCGACAGACCCAAGAATATGGCGTTGACAAATCCCCCATCAAACTGGAAGAGTGCATCACATGAAAAATTCTCACAAGGTGTGGGCCGTGTCTCCTCCATCAGATTGGGAAATTCTAGATTTTCAGTCAAGTTTGGGAGCCTAGAAGCTGGAAAGACTATTCCACTGGTTTCAGATTCTCTACAAGGTGGGAGCCTCCGTCTCCTCCATCAGACTGAGAAACTGGATTACTGGAGTTGAAAATTCGGTCAAGATGCAGACTCCCAAGTTGGGAATAACTATCTCTCTTCTATCAGGAAATTTCCATAGAAAATGGAAGGCTTGTACTTCCCCTCAGATTTGGAGTATTCCCAAAGCGGGACCCACGTCTCCGCCACCAGTGCCTGGAGCCCAGACAAGCTGAGGCACTGCCTCTTCTCTTTGACTGGCAGTTCCTCTGCTTCCTTCACCCCTTTGAGGCCAGAGAAAGACCATGCCTCCTCCATCAGATCAGCTTGTTTCCCAGGTTGGGTGGCAACCATGTCTTGTTGTTCTGTCTCAATCCCAGCACCTGCCTCAGGATTTCTGGCGGCTTGGGGGTTAGGAGTTTTGGGGTGTTGCGTTAGGTACACCCTGCACATACCTGCAGACCTGGGACAACACCCATGTTGGCCCTGAGATCATCTGGTCCACCCTGTCTCCAGCCAAGATCCCTCACAGGTAAGACAGGAGGCACACTTACCTTTGGGACAGCCATCTTTGCTCTGCGTGAAAGAGGGTCCGTCCCCACCCTTTGCATGAGACCCAGCCTGTTAGTGGAGGAAGAAGGGAGGGAGGAGGGGGAGGACGATTCCCACTGTCCCCAAGGGACAATGGCCGCTTGAGAAGAAACCCAGGTAGAGTTAATGAGGCTTTTTGTTGTCGCTGGTTTGTTTTGAGACAGGTCTCATGTAGCATAGGCTGATCCTGAGCTGTCTGTGTAGCCGAGATGGCCTTGAACCCCTGACGGCCTAGAGCTCCTGCCTCACCTCTCAAATGCTGTGATTACAGGTGAGCCCTTCCACACCTGCTGTACTATGAGGACGCTATGTTCAAAGCCGCCATCCTTGGCGCATGAGCACTGTCTCTAAGGTGCCCACCCCCACCCCCACCTCCAGAATGAGACGTGAAGGGGGTGCCTCTCCATGCTGCCCCTGCATGCTCGTGTGTGTGTGTGTGTGCTCATGCGTGGTACCTACACATGGACACTCTGCCCCGTCCCGTCCAGACTAAGAGGTTCAGGCCTGTGTGTCCTGAGTTGGGCAGGGCTCTCAGCAGCTGGTGCCTTTCTACTAACCAGGGTAACTACATGAAAGGACATGGACCCCGGTGCCCCACTCTGCCACCCCACAGGAGGGGCCTAACCTCAGGGCACCTAGGCAAGAGGGGGACACTCTGATATGCCACCTTGTCACAGCTGGCCGATGAACGAACGAACGTGCTGGGAATCCACTTATCTTCTGGGAAAGTGGCGGCCCAGTCAGCAAGGGCCAGCTGGGCCTCTGTGGAGAGCAGGCGGCCATCAGGGTGGGGCTGACTCACCAGACAGCTTGACCACCACTGAGGCAGAGCCGGACAGCAGAGTCTTGGCGTTCTTAGCGATGCAGGTGTATGTGCCCTCATGGGCCCCAGTCATGCTGCTGATGTTCAGGTGGTCCTGACCGTTCTGCAAGGCCTTCCCATTGAGGGCCCACACATACTCTGGCTCAGGGCAGGACCGGGACACACACCACAGGATGAGGGATGTGTTGAAGTCCACTTTAATAGTGCAGCCCGTACGCGTGGTAGAATCTTGGAGGATAGCCACTCTTTCTGGGCCAACTGCAGGGCAGGAGGGAGAGAGGCAGGAAGGCCAGGGCTGGGGGGCGGGGAGGACAGAGGCATGCACCCCAGGTTTCCTGTCCCTGGGCTTGGCAGGGCTGAGAACTGGGAGAAAAGACCTTGAGCCTTTCCTAATCACACCTTGATTTCTAATACTCTCAATCTTGAGGCTCACTTCCCCTCCCACAAGAACTTGGTTTTGTTGTTTTGGGTTTTGTTTGCTTGTTTGTTTGTTTGTTTGTGTGTGTGTGTGTGTGAAAAACAGTGTGTGAAGTTGCCTTTATTCCCAGCCAGTACTCTGGAGGCAGAGGCAGGCAGATCTCTGAGTTTTGAGGCCAGCCTGGTCTACAGAGCGAGTTCCAGGACAGCCAGGGCTACACGGAAAAACCTTGTCTTGAAAAATAACAACAGGAACCAAAAGAAAAAAGAAGATGAAGCTATGCTCCTAGGATTCTCAGGCTCTGTAAATCTGTGTGTCTAAGATTCCAGATTCTGAGGTGGGAAATGGAGCCTAGGATTCTGTTTCAGCTGGTGTACTTGTAGGCCTTGTCTTAGCCTAGCTCCGGATCCTTGCCTCTGGCTCAGAACTTTCCAGAGCCTGGAGTCCTCTGGCTGCAGGATTCTAGGGCTTTAACTTTTGTACACCAGCCCGATTTTTTTTTTTTTTTTTTTTTTTTCCCCACACAGAGCCTCATTCGTTGGCCCTGACTGGTCTTGAACTCACAGCGATCTTCTGCCTCCGCCTCCTGGATTAAAGGGGCGCCCCACCGTGGCCTTGGCGCCCCAGTCATTGCTTAGTGCCGGGGTCATGGAGAACCCTAACGTGAGCCGCTCTGTGGTGCTGCGGATGGAGCTTGGACAAGCGTCCGGGGCTGGCCTCACCTCCTCCCCACCTCTGGCCGCCTGGGGTGACAGACCTAGGAGTCCCACATCCACCGGACATTAGCAGCCGCACTCCGCACCACCTCATACAATGACCAGTCAAGGATGCTGGCTGCGTGACTGTGTAAGCCTTGGCCTCAGGTCCCCCACCTGTGAGATGCGAGGTGCCTGGGAACACTCACAGTATACGGTCAAGTTCAGGGGCTCGCTGCGGCTGACGCTGACGGGGTTCCACACCTCGCACTGGTAGGCGCCTGCCTCCTCCCTGCGGACGCCGTGCCGGGTCAGCACCCTGCCGTCGGGGGACAGGCCCAGGCGGACGGCAACCGGCAGCGCGTCCCCATTGAAGAACCAGCGCACCTCCGCGGGGCTGGGGCTGCTGCACACGAGGCGAAGGGTGTCCCTCCGCTCTACCAGCGCCGTGCCGTTGGCCACGACCGTGGGAGGGGCCAGGATCTCTGTGTGGGGAGCGGAAGACAGAGGGGGAGGGGAGGGGCACCTCCTGTCCCCGGGGCAAGAAGCACCACCAAGCTGTGCCTCTGCACCCCCAGCCATAGTGACAAAGAATGGCTTTAGAAGACAGATGCCGTCTCGGAAGCCGGAATGGAGAAGGTGAGCATTTCAGTGTCATTTTAGGCACCCCCACACCCTATTTTAGAAGCATTCTTAGGGGCTGGCAAGACGGCTCAGTGGGTAAAAGCTCTTGTCACCAAACCTGTTGACCAGAGTTCGATCCCTGGGTTCTACACCGTGGAATTAAAAGCACTGACTCACCAAAGCTGTTTTCTGCGTTCCACACGTATGCTTGTGTCATATATGCGCGCACACATGCTTCACACACACACACACACACACACACACACACACACACACACACACAC
>NW_026592732.1:1097422-1110760 GCF_907164565.1 Psammomys obesus | reverse complement strand
CACACACACACACACACACACACACACACACACACACACACACACACACACCACACACACACACACACACACACACGCAGTAAATAAATGCGATTTTAAAGAACGAATGTTTTTTTCTTTTGGGCCTCGAAGGAGGGGTGAGGAGGAGGGTGGAGAGTCTGGACACACCGCAGGGCTGGCTCACCGTAGACCCGCACGTGTCCGTAGCCCACCTCCGTCTGCAGCTGTCTGTTGAGAGTCTGAAGAATGTAGGTGCCCGTGTGTCCCCGCAGGGCGCCGTGGATCTGGAGGCTGCCATCAGGGCGCACAGCCTCCCGGCCTGTGTGGGCCGGCCCCGGGGTCTCATCCCCAGTGCTGACGATGTAACTGGCCACCAGGAAGGTTAGACTGATGGTAGGCCCCGCGTACCAGCTGTAGGCAAGCAGTTCCCCCGAGAGCCCGTGGACCACCAAGGTGACGTTGTCCCCCTCTGTGGGCTGTGCAGGCTCGGGGGTGATGGAGATCTCAGCCCCCGCGTTCAGGATCCAGGCTGAGAGAGAACAGAAGGAGCAGGTTGGATGGGGTAGGACTGATTCAGTATCTACAAGGTCAGACAAAACCTCCCATATTCACACTTCACCCTGGGATAAAACCCAGAACCTCATCCATGCTAGACATGTCCCCAGCCCCTCACTGGGGGATTCTAGGCAGGGGCTCTACCACTGAGCCACGCCCTCACTGGGGGATTCTAGGCAAATACCCTGCTGTTGACTCCCAGTTCCAACCTATAGCTCTCTGGCCCTCAACATCTCAGTCACCTAATTTCGAGCAGGGAGTGGAGTCTGAACCTTCCTATATAATGGAGAAGGCTTGCCTGGAACTCCTCATCTTCCTGGAAAGTGCTGGGATTGGCAGACAAGCCAGGCTTTGTCACCTGAGCGCTCATAGATCCTGTCTGCACAACTGAGCATAGAGTGTGCCTCTTTCTGAGCACACCTCTGTTTTCTCAAAGTTGATAGAAAAGAGAATCTACGTCCGTGCCACCTGGCTGGACATCTTGTGAGGCCAGCGCTCTGCAGAGCAAGGTGGGGCCAGAAAGTTTTCCATGAGAGGCACCAGGCTGAGACTCAGGACGCTTTGTTCACGTAGCCAGCTGAGTTTGTGACCTTGTGCTAACATCTGGGCCTGCCCAAGTCTTTTTACCCCAGCCAGGGGTGCTCTCTCTGTGTGCCCAAGGGCCACCAGATAGAGAGCAGGGATTTGTGGAGTCTCTCCTTTCCTTTCTCTTTCCTTCCCCACCTTTTCTTTAGTCTCTTCCCTGCCCAGGATCTCTGATATGGATCTGCATGATGGCTTCAAGCTTGCCATATAGCTGAAGATGACCTTGAACTTCTGATCTCCCTGTCTTCACCTCCAGAGTGCTGAGACCCTGGGCACATACCACCACACCCGGTTGATGCAGCACTGGGGGTCAAACCCAGTGCTTTACCAAACCACCAGCATCCCCAGCTCCTCCACCCCTTTCTTCTCCACACAACTCCCAACCCGAAGAGCTGGTCACGGCCGCCTCCTTTTCAGCCTTTCGTGGCAGAAGCCTTAGCCCTGGCATTTCTCACGTTCCGCACACTTGCAGGCCTGGCCTGGTTTTCAGTCCCTTCCCGGTTGAAAGAATGTGGGTGGTCTTGGCAGGTTCTGAGGTTAGGACAAAGCTCTGCCAGGTGGTGTTGTGAGACCCTGGCCAGAAACTCACCTCTTCAACCCTGCCTTTCCTCTCTAGGAAGTCGGCCCACAAGGGACCGTCCCTCTCTGGTTGGTTGCTAACAAGCAGAAAGCAGATAAACAGTAGATCCTATCACTCCTGCTTCTAAGTACCTTTGGCTGATCCTGCCAGCCATGCCCACTTACATACAGCTAAGGAAATGGGCGCTGAGAGCAAGGCAGCAAGATCCAAGCCCGGTGGTCACACTCAGGAGGCCGAGGCATGGGGGGGTTTCTCACATTTGAGGCCAACCTGTGCTATAGAATAAGACCCTGTCTCAACAACAGCAAAAGCCTCCACAGTGCTGGATGTGGTGGCACATGCCTCTGAGCCCAGGAGCAGGAGGCAGAGGCTGGCCGGTCTCTGTGAGTTCAAGGCCAGCCTGGCTTAAAGTGAGAGAGTTCCAGTTAGCCAGGGTAATAGTGAGACCCTGTCTCAAAAATGAAAGACAACATAAGGGTACCGAGGATATACCTCCGTTTGCAGAGTGCACGAAGCCCCAGGTTCAAACCCTCCCAGTACCCCGTCAACTTGGCATGATGGCACAGACCTGTAATCCCAGCGCTAGGGAAGTGGAGACAGGAGGATCAGATGTTCAAGGTCAGCCTCAACTACAAAGTAAGTGTGAGGCCAACGTGGGCTATAGGAGACTTTACCTCAACCCCCCACCCCTACCCCCCAAACCAAACCCAAACAAGAGTCTGGATGCCCTGCCACTAGCCAGTTCTGCAGCTTGCTTTGCTCTGGCTGTGGGGCCCTCTAAAGCACAGCCTGCCAGCCTCTCTTAGTGGCAGTCTCCAGACCGCCCTACAGGCCTCCCCTCAAGAGCAGACTTCTGAAGAGGGAAGCAAATTTGCACATGTCCAGCTTCTGACTCAAGCCTTTTCTCTCCAGGGCCGGGCTTTCTCTCTCTAGCTTGAGGCCCTTGGAAGGTGCAGGGAGTAGGCTGAGGAGCTGGGGGACCCCTTCTCGCTCACCACTGAGGAAGAGCCAGCTGCATGGGGCCAATGCCATCTTTCACCCCGGCCGATGTCCGATATGGTCAGTGGTGATGGTGTCCCAGTGGCTCAGAGGCCCTTCCTGGTTGAGGCTCAGTCTGCCACTGGTCCCGGGATCGCTCGGCAATTTGGAAACGGGGCGGATCACCGGAATTTGGAGGGATCGGGTCACACAGATCTGGGGCCCTGTTTGGGCATTAGGATGGGTGTGGCAGGCACCGGCCAGGGGCCATGACCTGGCCAGGCCTCCTGGGGCAGCTGCCTAACCCACTTGGTGCCAAAGGCCCAGATTTGGTACAGAGAGGAGAACCAGGTCACCAGGAGGAGGGGGAGGGATGCAGGAGGCTTCTGAGGCAGCTCCTGACCACCGTGCTGCTGTCTCCCGAAAGCACAGTGATCACCAAAGGGTAGCTGATGGAGACGTCTGCTCCTCCAGCCTCAGCCCTGCAGGGAGTGACCAGCGTGACCTCAGCTCAGTGACTCTATGGGGTGGCCATCTTTAAGCCTCTCGCCTGCGTGGGTCGTAGAGACAGGAGAGTCCTGAGTTCAAAGTCATCCTCAGCTACACAGCGATTAGGAGAATGGCCCGGGGCCACACATGAGACCCTGTCTCAAAAAATCAAGAGGGAATAAAAGAAGACTTTTTCTTTTTTGGAAACAGCAGCCAGGCTCGATTTGAACTTATTGTGCAGCCAAGGATGGCCTTGAATGCCTGAATTTCCCACCTCTGCCTCCTGAATGTTGGGGTTATGGGTGTTTGCCACCATAGCTAGTGTATGCAGTGCTGGGGAATGAACCTCGTGAACTCTCAGCGAGCACTCTACCCCTTGAGCCAAGCTCTGTCCTTCTATCTGTTTTCTTTCCTTTCCTCTTCTCTCCTCTTGTCATGGGAGGCCGGTGCCGTGTGCCGCCACATGCATGTGCAGGCCAGAGGCTACTTTTGGGGCACCTCCTCTCTTCCATCTGTGGCTTCCAGGGAGCAAACCCAGGTCATCGGGCTTGGCAGCAAGTGGCTTTACCCACCCAGCCACCTTGCTGCTATTTCTTCCCTTTTTCCCAAAACCAGTCATTTTAATTTCTTAATCATGTGATGTCTCTGTCTGGTGCTCTGCACAGCGTGCAGGTACCCGTGAAGGGCTGAGCTGATGGGTGCTCTGGAGTTACAGGTGTCTGTGAGCCTCCCAGGGTGGGTGCTGGGAACTGAACCCAGGTCCTCTGCAAGAGCAGGCCGCCCATTTAACACCGCTGAGCCCTGTACTCTTCTGTGACAGGAGGCCTCATTATGTAGTTCAGGATGGCCCACAGCTCATCTCATAACCCAGACAAAGCTTGACTCATGAAGCTCCCACCATAGCCCCTGAGAGCTGGAATTACAGATGTGAACCACCACATCTGGCTTAACTTTAACTTTTTCCCTTTCTTTCTTTCTCTTTCTTTCTTTCTTTCTTTCTTTCTTTCTTTCTTTCTTTCTTTCTTTCTTTCTTTCTTTCTCTTTCTTTCTTCCTCTCTTTCTTTCTCTCTCTTTCTTTCTTTCATTTATTTTTGAGTTGAGTTCTTTCTACGAAACCCTGTCTGCCCTGGAACTCTCTCTGTAGACCAGGCTGTCCTTGAACTCACAGAGATCCACCTGTCTCTGCCTCCCGAGTGCTGGGGTTAAAGGTGAGGACAGCCACGCCATGTTATTTTCTTGTATTTATCACACTTTATTTACTGGCGAGGGGAGGCTCCTGAGATACTCCTGCCACAGCCAGCCTGCCGAGGTCCGAAGGCAACTTGCAGAAGTCGGGTCTCTTCTACCATCATGTGGGTTCCAGGAACGGAACTCAGCCCATCAGGCCAGGTGGTAAGTGTCTTTACTGGCTGAGCCATCTCCTCAACCTTTTTCTTATTCGCCCCCTCTCTCGCTTGCTTGCCCGCTCATTTTCTTGAGACAGAGTTTCTCTGAATAACTGCCCTGTCCCGGACTTGAAGCTCTGTGACCAGGGTTGCCTAGCATTCATGAAGCCCTGGCTCAATCCCCAGCGCCATATAACCCAGGTGCGGTGGCCCGTGCCTGTTGTCCCAGCACTCGGGAGATGGAGGCAGGAGGGCGAGAAGCCGTCCTCAGCCACCTAGGGAGTTCCAGGCCAGCCTGAGCTACAGGAGACCCTGTCTCCAAACAACAGAAGAGCTCCAAGGTAGGGCTTGAGGGTGTACTGATGCAGGGGAATCGTTGTGAGTTCCAGGCCGGCCTGGGGCACACAGTGAGACCCTGTCTAAAGACAGACAACAAAACAAAACGAACCCCTCATTTAAATGGCAAAGCGGAGCCTGAAAGGGGTTTGCCCCGTGCAAGGAGGCAGAGGGAGGATGTCCATGCGGACGCCTTGGAGTCTTCAGGAAGCATGTTGCGACTTGCAACCTGCTCCTGGGCAGGAGACATAGCTGCAACTCTGCTGTCCTGTTTCCTCCTGTCCTGTGTCCTGGGCTGCCCTCAAAAGGGCTGGGCTGTCTAGAGGGGGAGAAGGCTGGGGAGGGTGGTGGAGGCTGCGCCGCCCCCTCTCTCCCCTTCAATTGTGACCTCATCTTACCCTGCTCTCCCTGCCTGGCCCTGCTTCCACACTGTCACCTGAGTCCTGGGACTGAATCCCGTTGTTATTCAGAATGGTTCCCAATGTCTCTGGCGCCTCTGACTCAACTTGTCCCAAACTGACCTTAGTATCTTCCCAGACCTGCTCCTGCCTCAGCTCTTACCCAGGAAAAGGCCACACTGCCCCTTGAGAGGGGAAGGACCCGGGTCTCAGTCCTCATGCCTTTCTTAGTCCACTAGCACAAAGGCTGCCTACTGCCCTCTGCAGAATACAGAATCCTCTCGGTAGCCACGAGGCCCTGTGTGTCTATCCTCATGTAGTGCTCTCCCGATCTGTCCTTCACTCCGTCTGTCCGTCCATCGTCTGTCAGTCCGTCCCTCCCTTCCCCCTTTCCTCAGTTCCCTGAACCCTCTGTCCCAGGTTCTCTGTCTTCCTTGCATTCTACAGAGTATATCTGAGATTCCCACCACCTCATCTTCTCCACTCCTCCTACAGTGGGCCCTCCTGGGATGACCCCAGCTCCCCGCCTTTCCAAGCCCTGGACACCTTCGTTTCTCACTGTTGAGGGCTGTGTCTCTCCCCTCCCTGCACTGTGTCCCCACAGTGTCCCCAGCACTGTGTAGTTCAGAGTGCTTGTGGAAGTTGACACCAGGTGTGGATGACTCAGAGCTGTGAGTCTCCAGGGAGGTCCAGGTTTCTGGGCAGAGGTATCTTTTGTCCCTAACCTGTGTCATGGCTCCCAGTCCCCAAGGCATTACATGACCCTTCTCTGTCTACTGTCTTTGCCATCTCCATCCTCCTCTCTCCTCCCTGCTCCGTCCTCCCTGATGTTCCTGTCTGTGTAGCCCAGGGTGGCCTTGACTCACTGTGTAGCTGAGGATGACCTTGACCTTCTCCTTCCTCTTCTGAGTGCTGGGATTACAGGTGGTTTTTTCAAGGCTGGAAATCCACCCAATGGCTTCCAGAATGCTGGAGAGGCACTCTCCCAGCAGACTCAACACCCCCAGCCCTGTGAGAGCCCTGTGTGTCTAAGCAAAAGCTGCAGTTGCTCGGGTACTCCCTAGGCTTTTGGCCCACAGGCTGCATGTCCTAGCCTTAGGCCAAGACCTCGACTCCTGACTCTTCCGAGGTCAGACCTGGTGCACCTACGCTACTTCAGGCTGAGCAGTTAAGGTGCAGAGGCTGGAGGGCACATCGGTCACTCTCCTTTGACACACTGGATGAGCCTTGTCTGTATGGAAGCACTGTCCAGGACACTGGGGTCCCAACCTGAACGGAACAGACAGGCAGCTCAACTTCCGGCTGAAGAGTCAGCACAAACAGATGGACTAGAATGCGACTTTAGAAGGAGATAGATCATGCTTTTAGAATTTTTATTTTTGAATAAAGCCTTTGGAACCCAGGTTGCCTGGAACTTCCTGTGGACTGAAGGGTGGCTCCGAGCTGCCTCTAGCAGCCCCCAACCTCTTGAATGCTGGGAGTACAGCACACACCTGGTGTGTTTTTACCTGGTTTACCTCATGCTGAAGCTCAAACACGGGGTTTTGTGCTAGGCAAGTACTTAATTAAACTGATCAGAGTTCCTGATTCAGTTTCAGTCTTCTTTTCTTTAGATGGTGTCTCACTGTGTAACCAAGGCTCTGTAGAGCAGGCTAGCCTGGAACTCACAGAGATTCACCTGCCTCCACCTCTGGAGTGCTGGGATCAAAGACAAAAGCGTTGTGCCACCACAATGGCCCATTTTCTTTCTTGAGACTGGGTCTTGCTCTATGGTTCAGGCTGGCCTTGGATGTGAGCCAGTGTTCCTGCTTCACTTTCCAAAGGAGTTGGGACTGCAGGTATGGAGGGCCTACAATAGGGATACATTTACTGCCCCTTTATCCACCTCTCTGGTCCCACCCCCAAATCCTACAAGGTAAACGAGGCCCAGGACTGTTGCCTTAGGATGCTGGAGGACCCTGGTACAGCGCACACCTGTAATCTCAGCACTAGGGAAGATGAAGCAGGAGGATTGCTGCCAGTTCAAAGCCAGCCTGAGTTACACGGCGATTCTCTGCCTCCAAACAAAAACAACCAAAAAACAAAAACCCAGAAACAGGGCCAGTGAGTTGGCCTATCACCTTGGCTGCCTGGTGACCTCGGCTCCATTGCTGGCCCCACACAGTGAAAGGAGAGAACTGACTCCTACAAATGACCTCCACACCTGTGCCAAGGTGTGGGCTTGTGCCCTCCCCCCAAAAGAGAAAATGTAACAAAATTTAAGATCAACAAAACCAACAAAAAAAATGTATCCTTAAAGGCAAATTAAAATAGTAAAATATATACAAACAGGCCAATGTTTTGCTTGCAGGCCATTTGAGGACATAGTTGTGACCTTGTTTTTGGGGCTCCCCCTCCCTAGCCCTCTTATCTAATCTGCCAGCTCACCAGTTCCCTGGGGAGCTCAAGGCTGGAAGTGGCTCCCGTCTGCCTACTCCTGATCCATCAACACTTCTGGAAAGCTAGAGTGGGTCAGGGCAACTCGACAGCAGAGCCCTTGTCCCAGCAAAGCTAGTGAAAGCCCCTCCTGCCTTGTCATCTAGGGAAGCTGAAAACACAGGGCAGGGCAAAAATCTGGTAAACCTGACCTGGGGGGGCGGGTGTCTTCCCAAGAAGGGCAGGAAGGAAAAATCTCACAAGTCCCCCCTGGGCCAGGGAGCTTGTTAGGTTGTTTAAAGGACTCCAAATCCCCTTCATTCCTCACCCTACACAGAGGATGGTGCAGTCAGGCCTGGTACAGACCTGTCATCCCAGTTATTTGGGAGATTGGGGCAGAGATTGAACGCTGCAGGCCAGCCTGAACAATTAAGTAAAATCTTGTTTCAAAATAAAAAGTAAAAGAGGTGCAGAAAAATAACTCGGTGGTAGAGCCCCTGCCTAGAATCCCCCAGTGAGGGGCTGAGGCGGGGGGGGGGGGGGGGCTCAGTGGTAGAGCACTTGGTTAGCACATGCAAATCCCTATATTCAGTCGACATTAAAACACAGACCGACCGACAGACAGACACACACATCATCCATGCACACACAAGCACTCCTGCTCTCAGCTAGATGAAAAGGTAGGTTGGAGAAACAGTCTCTCATCCCCACCCTTTGGCTCCTTCCCACTCCTCTTCTTCTTGCTCGGGGGGTTTCCAGGTCATTTAATAACCTAGCAAATATTTACTGAGCTCTGACTCCACGCCAAACCGCTGGAGACACGGACAACAGACAGTGCTGTTCTCTAATGTGGCTAAATCTTATTGGGAAAAAAAAAAAAAAAAAAAAAAAACATGAGCAATAATTTTTAAAAAATCCCCCACTATAGTCAGAGAAAGATTGGTGTCATAACAATGTAAGACAGAAGATAAAATGGGTCAGGAAGATAGGGAGGACACAGGTCATTCTTTTAGCGATGGAGGTCAGCGAGCGCCTGAGGAAGCAAGCCTCGAGCTCACTGAGGTGACATGGAGCCTGCAGATATAAGGGGAATGTTTTTTTTTTCAATGCATGGTACCAATGCATGCAAAGGTCCTGGGGCGGGAGTGAGTTTGTGAGGCTTTTCACTCTTGTTTGAGGACGGAGTCTTAAGCCCCACCCCTCCATTGTGGAGTCACAGCTGTGCATGTCACCCGAACTTAAAGACGTTATCACGGGGCTGGAGAGGCGGCTCAGCAGCTAAGAGCACTGGCTGCTCTCACAGAGGACCCAAGTTCAGGTCCCAAACTCACATCAGGCAGCTCACAACCACCTGTAACTCCAACTCCAGGGGATGTGATGGCCTCTTCTGGCCTTCAAGGGAACCCAAACATATGTGCATTTGTGGCATTTCAAACACAGACATGCATCTCAAATCTAAAAACAAACAAACAAACAAACAAACAAAAAAACAAAAAGAAAAAACCTTGGCTCTCCTGGACTAATTTTGTCGACCAGGCTGGCCTCAAACTTAGATCTGCCTGCCTCTGCCTCTCAGAGTGCTAAGATTACAAGTGTGCGCTGGCTCACGGTGTTTTCTTAAACCAGCTGGAAAGAAAGCTAGAACATCCCAGTTAAAGGGCTAGGGTGGCCCAGTCCTGGAGCCGCAGACTTTTCCAGATGGAGTCTTCGAAGATGCCCACCGTGGACACGCTCTCCAGCCCAGGGCCACCTCCATCTCGGCTTGACCCCTGTGTCCCCACAGAGGCCTGCACATTGACCCTGGCACACGTGGGAGTCCATGGAAGCTGCCGAGCTGGGGGGCATGTGCACTCTGTTCACCAGTCTACACTCGGCGATCCTGTGACCCTGCTGAGCAGGCACAGGCCCTCTCACCCGCAGAGCTGGCTTCCAAACAGAAGGTTTTCCCCATGAATCATGTGGACTCTGGGTCAGAGCCCTGTCCGCTTTCTTCCCCAGGGCCACTTCCTCATTTGTCAAACAAGGAGCCACTATTTCTTAGAAGCAGTGTCCTGGGGGCGTCACAGACCTGACCCAGGCAGCCCTGATGGGAAGATCCTGAGGCTTCCAACCCCCAGCCCCAGCTAACTGGGTCAAGCCACCCTCCCTGGAACCCCATCCTCACTGACACCTGATGGGCCAAAACTGTCACACTTTGTGTCTTTCTCCTTTTTATTTGTTCACATTCTTCCAGGCAGAGGGAGAAGAGGACCCCAGGTTGAGAAGGAAGCTCAGTCCTGTGGATCACAAAGTGTGGGAAAGGGATAAAGAATACTAAAAGGGGAGGCAAAAGTCCCCCCCCCCGATTCAAATTTATAGGCTGTAGGAAGTGTGTGTGTGTGTGTGTGTGTGTGTGTGTGTGTGTGTGTGTGTACATTTATGTACAGGGGTTCTCTGTGTGTAGCCCTGGCTGTCCTGGAACCCTCTTTGTAGACCAGGCTGGCCTTGAACTCAGATACCCACCTGCTTCTGCCTCCTGAATGCTGGGATTAAGAGGGTGCACCACACACCCAGCCTGAGTGTTAAAAACGCTGTTCCTATGGAACCATCGGTGTGGTCCCTGGGGCTGGGGCTGGTCCTAGGCAGGGAGATGAAAGCGGACTGTGGAGAGGTTGAGGCGAGAGGAGAGGAGGGGAGCTGCCTGATCCAGGCTGGGCTCTAGGTTCAGGAGGTGACGGCGTGCCTGCTGCAGGCAAAGGCCGACCAAGGTTGGGGTTCTGGCCTGAGGTAGTAGAGTGGACTATGAGTGCGCAGAAGGGGTGGTGGAGTGGTGGGGTGGGGGTGGGGATGGTAGGGTGAGGGCGTGGGGCGGGGGTTGGAAGGGTGTAGGTGGAGTAGGGCTTGTCGCATGGTGGAGGGGTTTGTGCTAGGTGGCCTGTTTGTTGGCCTTTGCTGCCTCCTGCTGGCTGAGCACGGACACCTATTTAACTGTGTGGGAATTGTAAGGTTCTTAGATCCAAGACCGGCTGCTTTTCACATTCCTCCCTTTCTTCTTTCTTCTCTCTCAATTACACTTATTTTTATTGCATATATGTCAATTCTCAGAGGACGGCTTGTGGGAGCCAGTCCTCAGGCTCGGCGGCAAGCCATCTTGCTGGCATGTTTTTAGTTTGTGAATGTTGAAGCACAATTATCCGAGCGTTTGAACGTTCGTGTCGTTGCCTCCCTTCCCAACACTGTCCCCTCTGTGGTATTGCCCCACCTATTGTCTGGTAGGCCTGAAGTAGCTCGGCTCCTCGCAGCGTGCCTCCAGCCTCGGTGCTCTGCTCCAGTGTCTGCTGGATGAAGGGAGTCCTGGAAAGATTACCAAGCAGGGCAGGCCTGCTTACACATTCCTGTCAGAGGAGCTGTATCAGGGTTTGATTCCCAGGATGCTTTCTGCCTACAGTGCTCCCTGGCTCCCTCTCCTGGCCAGAGTAGAACTGCAAGTCTGCAGCCCTTACACGGCTCTGTACCGTGTGACTTGCTTCAGCCAGCGAAAAGTGCGTGGGAGCCATACTTCCAGCTCGGTTTACAAAAGTCACTGTACGTATATCCGCACTCCCTGCTTTTCCCTGCTACAACGGCGAACTCTGTCAGCCTGGTTTCTGAAGCTGTCCATATGCAGCCAAGTTCTTTTGAGCCTTGTCACACCTGGACACCTGGGACAAACTTGTGGGAGGGGAAAAAGAAGCTTACCGGCTTTTCAGGCTGGGGCAGCGCAGGGCCAATTGTTACCGCAGCATAATCCAGCCCATCCTGACTACAACATCACCCTTTCCTCTTCTGTCATCCGTGCGCTACCTTGAGACAATCACATCAACTTCAGACCTGGTGTCTCGACTCACAAGAGGGAATATAATAGACTAAGACTCCTGAAAATCTCAGGTCAGAGGTCATGACCCACCTCCCCCACAAATATATATTATATACATTATAGTATATATAGTGTAAATGTATATATACGTTTATGTATATGTGTATGTATATATACATTTGTGTATATGTGTACATATGTACATACAGGATTTTGTTGATTTTAAATTGATATTAAAGATTTATTTCTATGGAGAGGTATATTCCCATGTGGGGATTTGTGCCCATGAGTGTAGGGCCTGAAGAGGCCAGAAGAGGCCGCTGGATCCCCTGTAGTCACAGGGGACACAGGAGCCACAGTTGTGAGCTGGGAAATGAACTCCGCCCTTCAGCAAGAGCAACAAGCATACCCAACTACCGAGCCACCCTTCCAGTATCTGGTGTAGGACTCAGGCATCTGAACAGAGAGGGGTCACCATTCTGTCAGTGATGAGGGGTGTGTTGGTACAAACCTGTTCTTGTAGCAGTGGGGACATGGAGACCGGAGGAGCCCGGGCTCAAAATCATTCTCAGGTATACTCCAGTTTGGGGCCAGCCTGGGCTACATAAAACCCTATCTCCAGGTGGGGAGGGGACCGTGAGGTGACAGAGTGTAGTTCACATTATGGTAAATGGTCATGTGCTGTTTAAACTCTCTGAGGAGCTAACTCTGGAGGCGGGGCTCCCTGCCCCCCACTTCAGACCCAAGCATGTTGGTCTCCGTGTTCCCCAAGGCCCCTAGTCTGGCGGAAGGGCTACTCCTCACAGCTCTGTGACAAGGAGGAAGAAGAACAGCAAAATGGCCCAGCATTAAAAATACCACATCATTGAGAGCAGCTGGAAGACAGAGTGTTCCCAAAGTGTTACTTTTCTTACCCATTTTATATTGTGTGAATGTGCCTGTATGAATTTCCTAACGGGTGCCAGGGACTGAACTCAGGTCTCCGGAAAATAAGATGTGTTCTTAACTGCTGAGCGAAGGGTTAGGGCTAGGGTTAGGGTCAGGCCTCTGTTAAATTAGGGTTCTGGTTGGGGTTAGGAGATCTAGGGTTAGGGTTAGCTTTAGTTTAAGGGGCAGCATAAGTATTATGGTTTGTGTTAGGATAGGTGTTAGTGTTAGGGATAAGTTGGACTCATTGGTTATGGTAAGGGCTAGTGTTAGGATTGTGTGAGGGCTAAGTTAGGGTTTGGATTAGGGTTACATTTAAGATTAGGGTTAGAACTTTGTCCAGGGTTAGGGACAGAAGTAGGGTTAGTGTTGGGGATGGGATAATTTAATCACTGCCAAGTATTAACTGTTATTTAAAAAAACAAAGGTTTCCCAATAGATAGTGCCCCCTTCCACATCCCTGTCTGTCTGTCTTCCCACATGTTAGGTTTTCATTTGCACAAGTATGTGCCTGATGCCTGTGAAGGACAGAAGAGGGAGTCAGATCCCCGGAACTAAGTTACAGATGGTTACAGATGCTGGGAATTGAGTCCAGGTCTCTGGGAGAGCAGCTGTGCTCTTAACCACTGAGCAATTTCACCATCCCAGGATTCTATGTAGTTTTAACTTGATATCAGCTTCCACAGGCTTACAGAAGACACGTGTAAGATCAAGGTCCTGTGCTTTACTTACTCTCCTACTTATTTCTCAAGTGGTTGACATTTATCTCAGATTTGCCATGTAATCATACCTGGTTTCTGTAAGACACGCTCCTTGATTTGACATCTTAATCATGTTTTGCTACATAGTACATAC
>NW_026592732.1:1063509-1097022 GCF_907164565.1 Psammomys obesus | reverse complement strand
AGGAAAAATGATACAAAACATTACATGGAAGGAAAGCTGTGTTCAGAGGGGGAGAGGACAAAGGGGGTCTGGGAGTAAGAGAGTCTAATGTTGGGGGGCGGAGGGGACATGGAGTCCAAAGAGTGCCTCAGAGTATAAAAAGAGACAAAAAGCAGAGAGAAAGAGTTACAGTTTAAGGAAAGAAACAGCTAGTTTAAGAATGCTGGAGGCTCCCTGGCCAAGGACATTTTGTGAAGAACCGAGCTCCAAATTCAAAGCAGTAAGTAGCAGACAGCAAGAACTGCATGCCAAATAAAGCCTATAAAATTTACTCTAATGTCAACACAGCAGGTCTTGAATTATATGTCTATAAAAATCAGGTTTTAAAGTAGTAATTAAAAACAGAACAGCGTAAGGGCTTGGGTTTAAAAAATCATAAACACAGTATAATTTCCACTTTGCTCCATGTATTAAATCTTACCTTGTTTTTACCAAATTTGTTGGGAGATTAAAACCCTACTTCATTTTTCTTCCAAAACTGGACAGAAAGCAGAGTATCAAGTGAGTCCCTGTGTTTACTGCAGTACTTCTCAACACTTTGCATTGTGCCCTGTTGGTACGTTCTTGTTCAATGTATACAATTTACGGTTGCTCATTCAAATACCGGTTTCTCCACCCCACTCTCTGGTTTCAATCAGGACATTGCATCGTGACGTTTATTCCAGGCATCACCTGCCTCAAGTCTGTGTAATCATGCCACCATTTGTTTCCTGTATTTTCAATTAAACAACCAGCCAATGCTGTGCAATGGAGAGAATAGGGTGGGACATCCTGGTCTGGAGAGGAGGAGAAGGAGGCAAGTTGAAGGGGTTGGAGGAGAGATTGGCAGGAGAGGACTTGGTACCAGGAGGAGAGATGAACCAGACCTACGTTATGAAAAGCAAGTATAATGGGTGAAATCTGGAGGGCAGGAAACTGTGCGGGTGTGGAGGTTTAGGATGGAGTAATCATTGCCCAGCATTCTAGGTTAATTAAATACATCCTAGTCTTGGTGTGGTGATTTGGTTATATAGCTGGTTTAGGAATAACTGACATTTAACTTTTAAAAGATAAATCAATGATAAATATTAATAATCAACAACAGTGCCCCTTTGTTACTAAGAATCTAATAGAAAGGAGTGCGTGTAAGAGACTCCAGACAAACAGGAAACCGAAGAGAGGCAAACACTCATCAGGCAAAGAGTGAAGGAAATTCCATGAAGCCTGCTGCACACCAGCCGCAGCAGGCAAAATGAGCAAACTAAAGCCATTTGTTTATTATTTTTTTAAAGATTTATTATTTGTTATGTGTACAGTATTCTGCCTGCACGTGTGCCTACAGGCCAGAAGAGGGCAGCAGATCTCATTAGAGATGGTTATGAGCCACCGTGTGCTTGCTGGGAACTGAACTCAGAGAACTGGAAGAGCAGCCAGTGCTCTTCACTACTGAGCCATCTCTCCAGCCCCTCAAGAAGCACTCTTTAAGATAAGTTAAGCTGAGAACATCACCGCCAGCTGTGTAACTACACAGATGGTAATCATGTATCTGGCCAACCCAGTTAATACCAGAAAAAGAAGACATGGTGAAAAAATCTATCACATCCAGCTGTGAATACCGGCTATAAAGTCTGAAGCCAACAATGAAGAGTGGGAAGTGAAGAAGGTGGAGGCGGGCCTGGCCTAAGAGCACGAGCAAGGTGCAATGCCGGGAGAAAGGGTTTCTATTTAGAATCAGCAAATCAAAGCCTAAAGTTAAAAAACCAAGTAAAAGCAATATAAACCTTATTTTCAGTAATAAAAGAACAAAGCATGGCAGCTAAGAGTTAAAATTGCTAGTTGTAGGAACAGGAAGAGGTAGAAAAACTCAAAATAGTAGAAAATTCAAAATTTGACTTTTTAAACTATGTAATACGTAACTTAATTTAAAAATAGAAAAAAAATTCTGGAATACAGTCAAGCCCCTAAAATTCCATAATTGTCATTGTTTTATTATAATGAAAAGACAAATGATTTTTTTCATTTTAGTATTATATTTATGCAGGGGATAACAATACTTCATCTATTAGAAATGCTACAAGATTTTTTATGCTGTGTATAATTAAGCATGGTCAACAAAATTAAAAAACACTATTATGGAGTAATTTTACACAACTTATACACAATTTTTATTGTAATGAAACGACATCATTCTCCTTGCTATGTAACAGTAACGAGGCTACCTCCTGAAGACATGTGCCACAGCCATATAATAGATTCCCTCATCGGTATGACGGTCTTGGTATCTTAATATATTTTGTTCCCAATTTAAGTCTATTTAGTCAATAAAAACAAATGATGAACAAAAGACTCATACGAAGGAAATAAAAAAATAACCAATAATGTCCTATCAACCTCATTTGTAAGGAAAGAAATACAAGTTTAAAATCTGAAATCACCTTTTGGTTGTACAGACCGATACAGGGAAAAACAAACAAGCAAGCAAGCCGATCTTCAGATAACACAAGCAAGGAACAGCTACAGGTGATCAGTCACACAGTGGCGCTCACACATGACTACAAGTATAAACTGCAGCTTTTCAGGAATACAGTAATACATAGCACACCTGTTTTTTAAAACCCTCTCAACAGTCATTCTACTGTTCTACTTCTAGTCTGTAGGACACAAGCATGTCTCTCAGTGGCACAGAATTTTCACTGTAGCACTGCTTACAGTAATGATACAGTTAAAACCCCCAACATGGAAGTGAGGATATGATGGCACATTTTCTTCTCCCAAGCTGGGCTTAGCTTTTCCTTTCCAGTAGTTTACTTTTGATAGTGGTGATGGAACCTTTGGGGACTTATTTTTATCACTGATAAAACAAATGTCACAAGTTTATGAAGACATAAACCTGGAAGTCCCGCTACCAGCCTGTGTTACTGCAGTCAAGGTAAAGTAATGCTGACAACAGAAAGCTGCTTGGCTTTATATTCATATCATGTGACAGGATCTTAGAACCACTAAGTCTATACAGAAACAGTGATGAAAAGCAGATGTATTTTCCTAAAACTACAAAACATATCTTTGCATTTTTTAAAAGTTATTACGGATTCGTTTGCAACAAAAGTTTCTGGAAGGTTAACCCAAGTTTTAGAGTAGTCCTCTGAAAAACAAGGTGAAAATATTTCCTTCAGCATGTTTACACTTTATTTTTTCTCTCTAAAATGCGTATTTATCACTGGAAGATTCTGTCATCCTTTTTATTAATCACAATTTTGGACAGGAAGAAGTAAACATTCAAAAGAGCCACTGAACTGTAAATCTGCTCTTAAAAAGCATTTGGGTCTTTAAAAATGTTTTGTTAAATAAAATTTGATCACATCAGGCAATTTATACTGGTGAATACAGAAGATCACCCTTTCCATTTCTTTTCCTTACTTGGGGAATCCTATCATGACTTTGTACCATTTCGTATTAGAATTTCTTCTGTGAAACAAAAACAGTCCCAAAATGAAGGATCCTCAGGTGTCATAGGAACAGCAGATGCTATTAAATCATTGAAGTTAAGAATGGTAAATTGCCTCTGGGATGGCTTAGAATCATCTTGATATGAAACCTAAAAGAAAAAACAAACAAGATTATCATATTTTTATATTCTGTATTAACTATATGATCAATTTTATAGTTATGAAATGATTTCTGCTCATTAGTATTAAGGCACAGTACAATTTCTACAATATCATTTTTACTTCTTACACTAGTGTTGTTAATAAAAAGAGTAAAGCATAAATATGTTCAAGTTATGGATAGCCTATATTTTTAAAAAAAGATTTAATGAGATCCTATATGCAGAAAGTCCAACTCAGTAGACATACATAAGGCAAATCCAAGTATTTGTAATTTCAGTAAGCAGCAGAGTGCCCCAGCAGGAATTCTGAAACACTGCTGAAGTGTGGGCCTGCTATAAATCTGCTGCAACTACACAGGAATGGCACTTCTGCAGGAGATTATTACTGAGCACCGACAAGGTACCCAACTTCTTGTGACAAGCTGATCAAACCAGACACGCTAACAACGCTGTATAGAATTGCCTTCAGGGTGGATGTAGATGGTATGTGTAAAATTATAAATAAAGCCCATGTTTAACACTGGGCTCCAACTCCAAAAATCATTTTGTATATGTATGTGTGTTTAATATTACAAAATCTGATACAATCTGAAATCCAAGGCATTTCAGATAAGGGCTAGTCAATTTGCACTGATCAATACTTGAGCTTTACACACTATCTTAACAAAGTTATTGCCATGGTATCTATCTAGATCATGCTATAATATGGTTACTTCAATTTCTCAGGACAGGAAATGAGGCTCAGGAGGACCACACTGTTTGCACCAGTTTACCACATATGTCAAGTGGAAAGTTAAGTTTAGAACTGGTCTCCCCACCACACACTGGTGCAGCAGGCTCTAGTCCAAGAGGCAGCAGTACTGAAAGTACACACATTTAGCGATGGTGCAATGGCAGCTCGACAGTTACAGGGGGACCCAACTGCTATGAATATGAGGCCTTTCATGCCTGTACCGAAAAACTGGTCAACAGCTCACAACCGGGCCCTAAGGGAAGAACCTACTATTGTTGTAGTAGATTCTCATGCAATCAAACTGCCTTCTCTTACGTTACTACCCACAGATCTCTGCTGCTCTCACCTTTGGTCAGAGGAGGGGCTTTCTGTAATGGTAACAACCAGGAGACTGACCGCTGCTCATGTGCACAATATCATAAACAACAGCAAGTGTTCTTTCTGGATTAACTTCCTGTCCCCCAAGGCCCAGAGAACATCAACAAAGAGTGGACAAAAAGAATTTAAGAGCTGGTGCTGTAAAGGAATTTTAATTCAGCAGCATGGCTACTCTGTCTGGAATACAAACATGCCTTTAATCCCAGGAGACAAAGGCAAGCACATCTCCGAGTTCAAGGCCAGCCTGGTATAGAGCAAGTTTCATGTGGGAAATGTCAAGGTAAGCCTTTTGGCAGCCCATAGGGAATGGCAAGTGAAGCATCCTCAAAAGGTCCTGATCCACTGCACAGAGCGCTGATCTATGAGGGACTCCTTAGCACACTAGTGAAGTCTAGGACGGTGAGTGCTTCCTCCTTCTTTACAGAAGTCTCCTAAGGTGACCTTGCTCCCCACATCTCCTTATAGTCCACCACTGTTACTGGTGCTCGAGGCTAGCATGGATGGTCTGGTTGGCCTTTCAATCATTTAAAGGTTGTCACAGTGGACAATAAAGTTAGATCTGCACCTTTGAGTCTGACTCCCCAGATTCTGCGTGGGCTCTGTCGCCACTCATACCCTGCCCCTGTGGGGATCGTTTCCTGATCCCCACAGTTTCAGGTAACAAAAAGCTTAGGTCTAGGCTCGCTGGCACGTCTTTAATCCCGGCACTCAGAAGACAGAGGCATGCAGCTCTCTGAGTTCTAGTCAGTTCTGTAGGCAGTTCAGTTGAGTCAGTGCAGTTAAGCTGAGTTCATGGCAGCTCAAGTTCATGGATTTCAGAGGCAGTTTTACTGGGAGAGTTCACAGAGAGGTTAAAGAGAGAGCAACTAGATGCAGATGAAGACAGAACGAGCCAGAGAAAGAGAAGGAGCCAGAAGAGTAGAACAGATTGCTAGAGTTAGTTTTAGGCCAGAGCAGCCGTGTTGAACCACCCAGCAGAGAGCTCAGAAAGAACAAGAAAGGGGGAGCTTATTCAGCAGCAAGGCTGAGAGGCTGACAACATTCTAGGCCTTACTAAGATTGTTTGGAGGCTAGAAGCTTCCAGGACGGAGGCCTCCAAGATGACTAGACAGTTGAAGAAGATACTTTTACAAGTACATGATGAGGACATCTATGGAATACTGACTTCGGGACATGACAGTGTTGTACACATCAACTCATAGTAGCTATGGTTACCTGCACAAGAGTTGCACAAAATTAAGCACATTAAAATTCCTACAGTACTAAGAGGACACCCTGCCCTTACTTGGGGGTTGGGGGAGCCAATCTACTCTGAGTATATGGCTGCCAGTAAGACGGCTCACGAGAGTGGATGTCCCATATGAGCAGCACTGCTTGGACTTGAGTTTATCAGTAACAGCAGCACCCTGACATACGCGAAGCTGGGAGGGGCAGAGTGGGAAGCTGCATCGAGAGGTAATGAAGGGGTACGCTCAAAGTACACTGTGTAAGCACTTAACAGTCTCAAAATCAATCCATTGTTAAAACAAAAACTGTAAACACATACCCAAAAAGGTATCCAAGGGAGCATGAGGCTGAGATGTTAAGAGTAAGAGGAATAAAACAAACCACACCACCTCCCTTTAGGTATCGATTCTAACATGCTAATATTTAAGACATCTATGAAAAAATTCAGTACTTATAAAAGAAAGGGTCTGTGGCCTACATTGTTTTTCTAGAAGTAGTGAGGAATGTGTATACACATACATATACATATGTCCCATTTGCATTTCATAAAAACAAAGGCATCACGTTTTATTAACATAGTCCATAAATAACTCACTCCCAGACCTGCCCTGCTCCCTGAGTCTGCACTCTGTACACTATGCACTACGCACACTGTGCACACAGAACGGCACTATATGCACACCTGGTGTTTCCCTCATTTACCAAATAACAAGTAAAGACAGCTACAAGATGAAGACCACGATCGAAAGAACACGAGTGAGACAATTTACGTCCCAATATGACACATGGCCTCGTATAAACTCTGGGAGCAGTTCACAAGATGAGGAGTAAGTGTAATTTGTAAGGTAATTCCGGTATTCATCAACCTTCAACCTGGTACCTGTACATTCAATACAGCCCTAACTCACCTAGAGATACACGAGTGTTAAAACTAAGATATTGATGAGAATGAATCTCTACTGGAAATATAACAGTACCATCAACATTTTCCTTTGTAACATGTAAGGGTATCTAAATATGAAGACGATAACATGATCTTGTGAAGTTTTTTTTTTGTTAGTTCTGTGTGTGTGACATACCAGATAATCTTAAAATATTTAATAAAAACCCTGTAAACAGTAAGCTCACAAAACAAACAAAACCCATTATGACCTCTGACCCTAACCTGATAGAAGGTAAACTACAATTTTCATTAATAAAACCAAAAGCATTGATTCATTCCTATTTTTTAGAAAGTCTTAGAAAAACAAAATCTTACATTTTGATGTCTAGATCCATCAGGTTTCCTAAGAGCCACTGCAACAAAATGGTGTTCATCTATTTTGCTTTCCTAAAAAAAAAAAAACAAAAGATAAATAAACTCAGATTCTAAACATAAATTTCAACATATATATATATATATATATATTTATATAGATATAAAAAATATATATATATATTTTACATTTTCTAAATCTCATTGACTTTCTACACAACGCTGCACACACTCTCTCACTTCTCCTGGAATCACATAGTGTGAAAACAGGATTAAGCATTTCATGCTAACAAAGTATACATCTTGTTAGTCTCTACTATGACAGTGAACTGGCTAGCTCTGCCAACTTAACACAAGCTGGAGTCACCAGAATGGAGGAAGCGCCTCAACTGAGAAAACACCTCCAGAAGACAGACAAGCCTGCAGCGCATTCTCGTTAGTAACAGATGTGAGAGGGCCCAGCCTGTTGGGAGTACCATCACTGGGCCAGTGGTTCTGGGTTCTAAAAGGGGGCCGAGCAAGCCACAGGGAGCAAGCCAGAGAGCAGCATCCCTCCATGGCTTCTGTATTAGCTTCTGTCTCCAGGTTTCAGCCTTGCTTGAGTTCCTGTCCTGACTTCTTTTGTCATGGACTAAGATGCGGAGATGAAAGCCAAATAAACCCTTTTCTCCCCAACTGGCTTTTGGTCATGGTGTTTCACCATAGCAATAGTAACCCTAACTGGGATAAACAGTAACATTTTAAAACACAAGTCCCAACTCCTCTTATTAATACAATACTGCTCATTTCTGGATTGAAGAATTTTTGTAGTTTTTTAAGACAAGGCCTCGCCATTGTCACTGCCTGGCCTGGCACTCCCTATATCTACAGCAGGCTGGCCTCCAGTTCAGAGAGCCCATCCTGAATGCTGAAATTGAAGGCAAGCACCACCATGTCTTGCAAGGACTGAAGACTTTTACGTACTCTGAACCTATACAGGCTCACAACAGACATTCTTCTTGTAAATTTCAGGAACACTCTAAATTATTTTCACATATATGAATAAATATGGAAAGGCTTAGCTATAATAACTGTAATAAATTTCTTACCTCAAAGGCCCATTCTTTTTCTTCTTCCCCATCCAAAAACAAACGTGTTTCCTTATAAACCTGGCCTATATCCAAGTTTAATGGAGATATGTCAAATTCAAGCCGTTGCATTTCAAATCCCAATCCAACACCAATGGCTTTTATGAAGCTTTCTTTCAGTGCCTAAGAGCGACAGAGACATTTTGCTTCTCGAGAATTCGATAACTAAAACTTTTCAGAACATTTACAGAAACACTGGCGCTGTTTACAGCCCTAAGGTTGTAAAGATTTTGTTTTGTCCTTTCCATCATAACAGCATTGAAAACAAGTCATCTCAGCGGTGTTCCGGAAATCATTTAAGATGTCTCAGCTGCAAACTATGTGACCCAACAGCGCCACCCTCAACAGGCTGCCAAGAGAATCAACCACATTACAAAGACCCTGAAGTGACACCTTCTGTTAAATAAGGTACGAATGAGCTTAAGAAATAATCTATTATTATGAATGATAAATAAAACTTTAGTTTTAAAAGTAAGCCGCCTTCTCATTGTATACTACAGATTAAAAGTTCTCAAAATAAATGCAATAATGTAAAAGAGATAAACAACAACAAAAACAAGTTCTCAAGAAATTGCACATTTATAACAAGCACTGTATGTCACCATGTCTTTCAATCTTATTTCTAGTAAAGACAATGGAGCGACTACAGATTATCATTGTCGAAATTATAAAGAGATTATACCCAATGGCGGTAAAACATATCCAGCTGAGTCCATTCATCACTAAAACTTCTGATTGTGTCCCATTCCTTGTTGGTAAACTTTCTTTTCATAATATGAAAGAATTCTGGAATTGAACCACGACCTGTCAAATCAAGAGAACACAGAATTAAAAAAGGAAAATAAAAAAATTAAAAAGCTATCGTATCACTGAAACTATTGAAGATTACACAAAAAGGAGAGCTAATTTATTCAGAAAACAATCCTAAGTAAGGGCTGGAATGTAGCTAGGTGGTAGAGGGCTTCTAAGCATGTGCAAGGCCCTGGATGAAATTCCTATTACTGTAAATGAACAAAAACAACAAAAGAGATACTGTTACATAAAATATCAGCACATGAAAGTCAGCTAGAAATTAAAGAGTAAGTCACCATGACAAGCATGGGTTAGCCTAAAAGAAGCAGTTTAACAGGAATTTATGAATTGTGAATTAAATAATTAGGCAGAAAACCCCTAGTTTTAAAAAGATGTCTTAAAATCCTTAATACTTGGCAGTCAAACTTGTTTTAAAATGTAAACAACTAAAAGAAAATTTCTTATATATGATAAAATACTTTTCAGAAATTCCCAACAAATTCTCCATTTCATATTTGGGTATAAATTTTGACCCTGCTACATGGGGGGGGGGGGCGCGGGGGGGGACTGTTTTATAACAGCCTGTAACAGAAGGTAGTTAAATAATGTATACTGTTTTAAGTTCCTACTACTGAAAACAACAAAGTCAATATATGCTATATGCACACTCAGGTGGCTGAGGCAGGAACGCCTGCAGCAGCCAAATACCTCTCCTGTAGGAAGTCAGGGAAGGAAACATTATAGATCAGCTCTTGGGAACTTCAACAGTTGTTCCACTTCAAGAGTCAGGTTCTTTTTGCGTAACCCAGAAATATATACTTGAGATCATAACAATGATTTTCACTGTGATTTTGGAAGTGTTACCATTTGTGGCCAAGGATGGATCAAAGCTCATTTTTACTTTACTGAGAATTCATGGAAGCCTCCCAATAAAAATGATCTCATTCACTGTTTTGGGTACCTACTACCTTGATAACTTCCTAGAGAAAGCCTTAAAAGAGAGTTAAGGGGCTGAGGAGATAATGGTTAGTTTGCTAAGAAAGCATGGGGATCTGTGCTCGGATCCTCAGCACCCATAAAAGTTGGTCTAGCCGCTGCTAGTAGTGTCTGTAACCCTAGTACTAGAAGGGGAACTTGTTAGGGCAAGAGAGGGAGAAGCTGATATCCAGAGCTAACTCACCAGCATCCAGGTTCAATGACAAACTATGTCACAAAACATTAAGGAAGGTACACAGAAGAAAGAACCTAACGACAACCTCTGGCCTCCAAATTCACACAGCCACACCCACAAAATTAAAAAGATAAACTGTTCTTGCATAACTAGTATATATGAAATCAAGAGGAGGAACATCTTAACTTGGATGTGATATTTCATACTTTAAGAAACTAGTTTGAATGGAGTAATAAAGAAAACTAAGTTTAAGCCTGTTTTACCTGCAACGTTATTCTGCCTGGTGATTTTTTTAAGCTTTCTGCTTATAACCTATAAGAACTCCTTTAATTTTTACCTAAACATACAGCCATCAAAGAAAAAAAAATAGATGTAAAACCAATTGACATAACTCATTATTTATGGCTAAAAAAAATACAGGTGAGTATACTTTCCTATATGTTTAAGCACAAAATAAACAGCAAGCAGAGCTGACGCTATACATGCTCAACTAAAGGACAGCAGCACCAGTGTGTGGGAGGACAGGGGATGCCAATGGCAAACCGTCTACTTCATTCCAGTTTACATAGAAAATGAAAAGAAAAACTATTAGAAAATCCCAGTAGAAAACAAATTAGTCCCTCAAAATAGCAGCATAATTATTGCACATACACACAGGTGAATTCTTAACATAATTTGTATACAGTTATGTCTACTGCAATCTACTAACATTAAATATTAAAATCATAGGTGCATACATACATAAATGTGGCTGTACAGCCTGGCAATACCAGTGCCAGGGAGGAGGGGGAGTGCAGGCTACGGCTCACACTGGTTACCTAGCCTAGCTTAGTCAGTGAGCCACAAGTGTTTAAAAGACCCCGTTTCAAGGAGGCGGGTGGCATTTCTGAGGATGACATCTGCTATTTTGTCCTCTGGCCTCCACACATAATACCAGCACCACAAACACACATAAACTAGAACCAAGACAGTAAATTATCCATTCTTCATAAAGAATATGTGAGTTATTGAAGGGAGAGTTGAACAATGTCTAACTGAAGGCAATAAAAGACCAGGCTGGGCAGGAAACAATGCTCAAAGAAAACAAAACAAAACAAAACAAAACAAAAAAAAGAGAAATGGTAGATGCCTGAGAATAGAAAGCAGGAAAGAACAAGATAGCAGGATTATATTCAAGAGTTTGAATTCATTTTAAAAACTGGTGTCCATATCTCAAAAGATCACTCAGCTCTAGCTGGAGAATAGTTAGGAATGAGTAACAATACTGCAGAAGTAAGGTGGTTGGAAGAGACAAGAAAGAAGCTCTGCCCTCTTTCGCAATACCCAAGCCTAATTTACACCAACTACACTTAATTTACACTGACAATGCAACAGCTCCCCTGGAAAGCAATTCCATAATAAAGTCTATTTTGGGGGGAGGGTGTCAGACAAGGCCTTGCAATATAGTTCAGGATGGACTTGAACTCATCATCCTTGTTTCTACAAAATGCTGGGAATACAGCAGTGTGTGTCACTACACTTAGCAATGGTGTAAAATTTACTTGAGTTAATTAAAATTAGTATTGCCTCTCAAAATATTGTTTTTACTGTGTCAATTACTGTCCAAGATATTTTATAACAGAAACATAAACATGAAATTACAAAACCATGCAAACAGAATTCTTACTATTTCCCAACCTAAAAATCAATTTGATACTGAGCATGCTTACTTTGTAAATACTGATAACTGAACAAATCATAAAACTATACCTTCCTCACACCTAAAATCACAAACATCTTTAATAGTAAAAGTGAGGGGGAAAACTTGACCAGTCAAACAATATTCTCAAGCATTAGGAATGTACACTATTGGTAACTTGTGCTAAGATCCATAGCCTAAATCTATTGGGAAAGGAGCTGTACTTCGCTGACATGGCTCAGGTAATAAGGAAAATGACTCACCATGTTCCTACACGACATTTCTATGAACATAATGTGGATAAAAGAATTGTCTCCTATGTCAGGCTAATGACACTCCTCTGTGCTGTCTCAAGAGTTAATGATGCTTAGTTCAGACTACCCCCTACTACCCAAAGTTCCACCTCCCATCTTTCAGCAAGACTGAGGACCATTCCTTGATCAACCACTTCACTTATCCTGAGCTAATAAATCGCCAGTGAAGCAAACTGCCGTTTACTTCTCAGTTTCACTATGAAAGGATGACGCCTCCAGTCACAGTTTGAAAACCAGTGGAATGGTAAAGACATTAGTCCCAAATGAATGCATCTCTTCCTTTATGTTACTGGTCATATAATAAGCTTTGAGCCAATGAAACTAGAAAAGGGAAGGAAAAGGCTTTAATCACAATTGCTGGGGCTCAAAGGTTTAATAAAGCATTAACAAGAGAAAGAATCTCTGGTATCTGCTCAACTACCTTCCCACCATTAAAAACTTCAATTAGTAATGACTTTCCTATTCAGTGTTGACCACAGTCAGCACTGCACAAATTGATTATAAAAGGTGTGGCAGGCAGACACTGTCTAATCGTGTTGTCTTCTTCCTAAGTGTCTAATGACCTCCTCACTAAGTTCTAGTTACAGGAAAAGCTCATATGAATTTTCCCCAGAGCTATAAACCCATGGGGACTGTCACTCCCGGTCATCCTGACTCCTCTGCATAGAATAAGCCTTCTATAATACCTGGTCCTTTTATTGGGGCTGTGTTTCAGTAAGGTTTGTTACCTTCAAAATTCATGTTCCAATTTAATTGCCAATACAACAGCCTTGCAAGGACAAATGGGTACCACCTTCATGAATAATTCATTATCCCAGTCCTCAAGTATTTCCCTGAACTTTGTGATTCAGCCTCGGGTATTTTAGAGCAGGAATAGAAAACAAAAATACTAAGAAAGTTTAATGTGCATACCTCTAGAGAAAATGTAGCCCACAATTTAAGGAGGTTACAAGGTGCAGTACTGCAGAATCTACTCTATCTATAGGTAAGGGTTAATGTTAAAGGAAACACATTCTTTTCAGTTAAATGCTTTGTCAGCTAAATTAAGCATGGCATGCACTTGTATTTATGTCTCCTGGTCTACAACTGTCTAATAGTTAAGATCTGCGACATAAACCACTTAACTGACAAATCATAAAAATGTACCATCACCTGGAAAACTAGTCTTCATTATATCAACGCCAACTTGCAGCTCAGGTTCTGCAGCAAGAACTGCATAGTCCCCTTGATGAGAGATGTTAAAGTTGAAGTTGGGGTAGGGATTCATCGAGTCCTTTGCAAGAACCGGCTTTCCTTTCGAAGTTCTTTGCAGACGAATATGATCCCAAGGGATATTCAATTTCTCTGCAACTAATTTCCTTATCATCAGACGACCGGCCTGTTGAGACACATTAAAGGTAAGGTACGTACTGATACCTACTAATCTCTTATGAACTGCTTATAACGGATACTCTGCCGTCTCTACGCTTTTAACTTTTAAAGTATGTATGTATACACATATACACACACACATATATATTACACATTCGTTAGTAAACAAGCGATTACCCCGTAGGCTCTGCCTCCAAATTTAGGCGACGGGTTTGCACTGGCAGCTTCACGGGGGAGGGGCTAGTGGGCACACCGCCCAGGGTACACAGGCGGAAGCAGGTCGCCCGGACTCGGAGCCCCCCGCCGCCCGGCCCGCCTCCCCAAAGCCCACAGGCCTCAAGTACCATGGCGGCCTTGGCGTCGCGCGCAAACACGAACTGGCCGATGCGCTCCTTCTCCTCGGGCTGGATCGACCGCACCGCCAGCAGCCACTCGGCTCGGCTTGGCAGCCAGGTGCCGCAGGAGAAGGCCCAGCGAACGCCCTCCATGGACGGCACCACGCACAACCTCTTGGCGGGGAACACCATGCGCCTCGGCAGGACAGTCACTCCTCGGGCCCGACGGTGCGGACGCTGACGTGGCCACGCCCCTTCGCCCCAGCGTCTGCGCCAAGAAGCTGGGCGCCGGCTTGTGACGTATCAACGGCCCCACCCCCGCCCTAGCCCCGCCCCTATCGCTCGTAGGGGCGTGGCCTGGCCCTGCTCCGCCCCCAACGGAGGGCTCCTCCGGCTGTGGGAGGAGAAAGCATCCGCTCGGAGCTCTGCGGCACAGCGTGACGTTTTGGGAGCGTGGCTCGGGAGCCTCGGAAAGCGCGGGAACAAGCCGCAGCACCCCGAGGCCGCTCGCCCTGCAGGGAGAACCGACGGGACATTTGCACAAGCCAATCGCAGCCGCAGCTCTGCGGGCCGGGCCTAGGTGGAGACCTAGCGGACTGCGCTTGCGGGTGGGTGAGCCGTGGGTGAGCTGTGGGTGAGCCGTGGGTGAGCTGTGGGGAAGGGGAGGGTTTGGAGCCTGCTGCGCGGTCAGGCTCCTGCAACCCTCGGCTGCGGCGCGGCTCGGGGCGCTGCGGAGGGGAAGGGTCCGAAGGGAGGAGCCTGCTGCCCCGGGAGCTGTACATCGCGGCGGCCGGGAGGTGACCCCTCCCTGCCTGCCGCTTGCAGACGGACTCTGCGGACCTCCCTGCCCAGCCCGGGCCGGCCGAGAGCAGTCTTGGCGCAGGCCCTTCTAAGCTCAGCCGAGCCTGCATGGCTTCTGCGCACCGTCAGGCCCCATGCTCAGACTTACTGCAAAGTCACACTGGTTGTTTGTGTGGATGGAAGTTGCTGGCTCTTCTGGGAACGTCCATTTGAACAAAGTCGCCGGCGAGTTAGAGTCCAGGGAAAAGTTGATCTCTGCAGATTAATATGGATTCCGCACTTGACAGTAGATAGATTTCATGCTGATTCAGCCTGTCCCATTCTTCCTAAGGCTGCCAGGAAGGATCTGGAAAGGCCAGCAGAAATCTAATCTTCACAACCACTGACCATCAGTTCTATACTCCTTGAGATGGCTTTAGTCTAATCCGTACTTATTCCCATTATCATTTTCGGGATATGACACACCCCTCAAGTCTTCCGCAAGTACATGGCAAGTACATGAGTACACACTTACACACAGATATTGCTCTCTTGATGTGGCGTCTTACCTGTTAAAAGCGTGAGTGAGGTGCTGTTTCAGGTAGAAAGACTGCGGAGAGCTCACAATGTGGCCGACTGTCTGCAGGACACAGGAAAAGCTACAGTAAGCAATGTGAGGATGAACGGATGAAGCAAGGAAGTACCAATGCTCATATCAGCAAGTACAAGAATTCAGCCTTCTGCTTTGCATCTTATGTCATTAAGCATTCAATTCTAGTGTCTCTTTCCAAGTGTTTTTAATGGTGGTATGGTGACATGGGCCAGGGCAGGTAGAGTAGGACAAAACAGAAACACGACTCGTTTCATGATGACTGGAGGAGATGGTATGGCAGAGTATTGTGAAACATGTTTTTCTGAAATAAGGAGCAGAAAAATACAGTGGTGGACATGGGAGAATAAGTCAAGGGATGGCGACTTTTTTGTTTGATGTCTATTTAAGGATGAGGGTACTGGAATTTGCATGTTATGGAAAGTGTCTAGCAGAGAAGGAGAAATTGTTAGTGTGTATGTGCCCGAGAGAGGGGTCTGATCACCATTCCAGCAATCACTCCACAGTGATGATGCTTTTTGCCATGTCATTGAGCTGGACATACAGCTTATTAAAGCTAGTGTCTGGCTGCCACTGTCCTGTGTATTTAGAATAGTTGCCTTCCGCCATAATAGCTACTCTGTAAATGTTCTAACTTATGTCACTTATGAACTAGAAAATAGTTGAAAAGTGGAAATAACATCAAATCACTGCCACATTAGAAGTTGGTGGTTCTTGATTTGAAATCACAGCTCTTTTCTCTGCTTTGCACATCTCTGTCTTCTGGGAACTGTGCTGGCCTCCTGTAATTTTCTAAAACCAAAGGACTCCTTCTTCTCTTTATGTAATTTCTCCTACCAATGATTTACGTTCTTGTCATTTAGGTCTCAACAACACATCCTCAAAAAGACTGGTATTATAGTGGATGAGGGCAAGGCCTCCAGAGGCAGCCTATCTGGCTTCACATTCCAGCTCCCCATGGTACTCACTATATGTGACCATAGGCAAGGTACCTAAGTTAGCAAAACTTCATTTCCCCATCTAGGAAATAGAGGTAGCAGTATTTGCTTTATATAAGTAGCTAGAGGATTTAAATAGAATAACAAAGCATGCAGGACAGGGGGCAGCACATCCTCCCTAGATGTTAGTGAACACAAAAAGAAGAAATTCAGAAAGTGTAGCTGTATGTCTACCATTTTCTCCAAAGCAGCTCTCGTTACTGTTTGGTGCTTGTGGTGGCTATTTTTGGTTGTCATCTTGACTATCTGGAATGAACTACAGTCCAGAAATGGAGGAGACACCCATGAGAGATCTTGTGCTTGCTTTGAAGTGGGTGAATCCACTTCTATCCAGACCTTTGAGGTCAGAAGATGCACACCTTTGATCCAGATTTTGAGGCAGGAAGGCATAAGCCTTTGCTCCAAATCCTAAGTTGAGAAGGCATACCTTTAATACTGACAGGCCATACCTCCTGCTGGAAGTCTACATACAGACATAGAAGGGAGCTTTTGCTCTTTGCCCACTTGCTCTTTCTTTGATAGCACATCCATTTCTTCACTGGCATTGGAGCTCACTTCTTTGGGATTCCAATATACACAGAAGACTAGCAACATATCCAGCCTTGTGGGACTGAGAAATTACTAGATTCTTGGACTTTCTGTTCATAGCTAGCCATTGTTGGCTTAGCTGGACTGCAGCCTATAAGTCATTCATGGAATATAATATAGATATTTATTCCATAAGTTATATGTGACTCTAGAGAACCCTGACTAGTACAATACTTTTGTATAACTAACTACTATAATAAACTTCTGGGGCTGGAGAGATGTCTCAGTGGTTAAGAGCATTGTCTGCTCTTCCAGAGGTCCTAAGTTCAATTCCCAGCAACCACATGGTGGCTCAAAACCATCTACATTGGAGTCTGATGACCTCTTCTGGCGTGCAGGTGTACATACAGAAAGAGCACTCATATACATTAAATAAATAAAAATTAAAAAAAAAATAAACTCCCTATTTGGAGATCAATGACTAGAGGCTGTCATGAAATGAAGTCCAGCTGAGGTAGAACCCAGCCCCACCTTAGTTTAATTTACGTTTTCAGGTAGCATATGGATTGATGTCATTACTTTATACAAGGATTTGTTATTAGGCCTAGTTCTTGAGCTATTAGGTTTTTTAACTGATTTTTGCATTTTCAATATAGTCCATGTTTTGAAGTCACTTCCATGAACACTTGGCATGTGTGTTCCTCTGCATGGTAGTTAGTGATGAAGGAATTACGTAGAGAGAATACATGGATTAATGTGGAATCAGGCTTAGGCAAAATGTGGCAGCTCACTCCTATGATCCTAGTACATAAGAGATGGAGGTAAAGGATTGCTAACTAAAGGCCAGCTTGCCATATATGGTGAATTATCAAATGCCTCTGGCTGTTCCTTAACCATATTGTAGAGTGCTAATATCAGTAGATTCTCTTTTCTTTTTTTTTTTTAATGTATTTACTTATTATTTATAATATTCTGCCTGCAAGCCAGAAGAGGGCACCAGATTTCACTATAGTTGGTTATGAGCCACTATGTGGTTGCTGGGAATCGAACTCAGGACCTTTGGAATAACAGCTGTAGTGCCTAGTTTGGGAGACCCCAAAGACCACCAGGAATTGACTCCGATGCAAGCACAAGAAGGTTTATTGAATACCTTGAGCTCGGGGAGCAAAGCTCCCTGGCACAGTAGGAGAGGAATACAGCCCAGAGGTCTAGAGGAACAAGGTTTTTAAAGGGCAAAACCACAAGCAGGGGCTCCAAGCTTTGGGTAGTGGGTTAACTTAAGGTGCCATGACCATAAAACTGTTCTGGCCTGGCTGTCTAGAGAGTATTTGATCATGAGTAAGGATTAACTGTTGCTAGGGAAGGTCAGTTAGCACTTTCTGTGGTCACAAGCTAGGGGCCATCTCGGTGGGTTGACAGGAAATGATATCTCTTAAGTGCAGGAAGGAGTGTGGTTGAGCCTGATTATTCCCTGCAGCAGGCCAGACATGTCTTAATTAACCCAGTCCTTTGTCTAAACTTTTACTGACTGAAGTCCTAATTTTAAACTTTGGACCTCTCATTCCCCCCTTTTTAAAGAGGATACTGTCTTGAATCCTCGAGAAATGTCCAAATCATTTGCCTGGGGGGCAGTGCTATCAATATATAATTTCAGCCTGCTAGGTGGGATCAGGACCGAAGGCCTCTTCTTCTGTATCTGCTTCAGTGTTGATCATGGGGCTGTCGACATCAAGGGTTAGGAAGGCAGAAATGGCTGGTTGATCCTGCTGGAGGGGCAGAGGACAATCCAGGTGGCTATCAGCAAATCCATCAGCTTGCATAGATGATTTCTGGGTGGGTTCCATTAAGTGAAAACCTATTAGACTAAACACAGACTAGAAACAGGAATAGAGTTATTTATTGGTGGGAAGGAGAGTTCATAGGCTGGTATTGTTTTCGTCAATGGCTGTCCAGTCCTTGGTACTGTGACCATAATACCATCAACTGAATGGTACTTAGCCTCTGCTTAGTGTAAGCCATTAACTTGTTTAGCAGGCATGGCCCAAGAGTGACCAGCAGCAGTAGGATAATAAGAGGGCCTAAGAGAGTGGATATCAGAGTTGTTAACCAAGGGTACATATTAAACCAAGATTCAAACCATCCTGATCTGGCTTCTCTTCCTCTGCATCTCTTTTCCAGATCTTCTCTAACTTTGGGAGTGTCTAGAATTGTTCCCACGCAAATCCCACTTCCAGAGACCAGTTGGAGAGTGAGTCTGGCTTGTGGGGGTTGATGCCATCTGCAGCTGGTCATATCTGCAGCAGGAGTATAGTCACTAATGACTGCCATTGCCTCGTAGAAGGGGGCCCGTGAGTCATAACATAGCCAACAGGACTCAGTGAGGTCTGGGAGAGTCCTGTTCAGAGCTACATATGTGTTCAGCATCAATTCCCACAGGGGTTCGGACTGGGGTTCCAGGAAAAGCCCCTTATCTTGGTTAGGTTTTGGAGAAGGGGCAGGTGGGAGTTTGGGGCCCCCTGCTGTTTGGAGTGCCTTCGTGGTGATTGAGTTAAAGGGGGGAGGCTGTAAGACAGTGTTAGGGCCAATAGCCTTGGGGGTCCCTTCAGAAAGAAGCAATCTATTCCCCCATGCTTTCCTGCTTTCCAAAGGTGCAGCCAGAGATTTTTCCCTTACAGCCAATGGGTATAAGCTCTTACCCTTGTTAGTAAAGGAAAGCTTAAGCTGGTTACAGGGCAAAGCATTAGCTAGGCAGGGTAAGAGGAATTGGGTATTGACTGTCCATCCACATTTATTATAGTTGGGATCTCTAGTCAACTGGATAAGTCTGGTTGAGACAGGTTTCCAGTGGTAAATTCCTTGCACCCCAGTTCTGCACAATAGAAGTCAGTTGAGGTCCCATGTTTTTCCCGTCGCCATGGAATATGAACAGGGAAGGGACACATAAAAGCGCACTTTGCTCTGCCCCTTGAGGTTTCTCGCAGTGGACCCTGAGGGCATGGTGGGTGCCAGGTCGAAACTCAGGTCAGGAAACCATGTGTTTTGGAGGACTGTCCAAGATGCTGGGCTAAGAGACTGCCATAATCATCCCATAGGACCCAAGTATTATTTACAGGGACAGTGGGTCCCAGGCAACAGTACGTACAGTCAGCAGTCCTAGGATGATGACAAGGTTCTGGACAACCTGACATGCAGAGGTTGTCTGGGTTGCAGTGTGCTTTCCATTCCAGGGCAGCAGGAGTCAGGTAGTCTTCTTGGGCTGAGAACAGCTTGCCTGGTGTGCAAATAATAAATCTAAGCAGCAAGCCTGTCGACCTTAATGGCAGTTGGTGTGGTCAGCAGGACAATGTATGGTCCTTTCCATCTGGGTTCTAATGTGCCTTGATGGAACCGTTTCACATAGACCCAGTCTCCAGACCGGAACTTGTGGGGTTCTGGAACTGGGCCTGCCTCATAGAGAGCACACAGTTTAGGCCAAACATGTTTATGAGTCCATTGGGTAGCCCTGACACAGAGGACCAAGTCATCCTCATCTAGTTCAGCAATGGCATCAGATTTAAAAGTGGGTGTAACAGGGCCTGGCATTCCATACACGATTTCAAAAGGAGTCAGTCCTAATTGATAGGGAGTATTTCTGACTCTGTAGAGGGCAAAAGGGAGGAGCATCACCCAGTTGTTGTCAATCTCTAAGGTCAATTTAGTTAAGGTCTCTTATGTTCTATTCATTTTTTCTACCTGTCCTGAACTTTGGGGTCTATAAGCACAATGCAATTTCCAATCTGCCCCAATGTACTTGCCTATATCCTGACACAAAAGCTGGTCCATTATCTGACCCTATCATATGAGGAAAGCCATACCTGGGTAAAATGTCTTCCAATAATTCCTTGGCTACTACCTGGGCGGTCTCGTCTTTGGTGGGGAAGGCCTCGGTCCATCCCGAAAAGGTGTCCACGAACACTAATAGATATTTGTATCCATACCTTCCAGGCTTAATCTCTGTAAAATCAACTTCCTGGTAAGCTCCAGGCCTCTTACCTCTAAGGCGTGATCCTGGGTGTTGTGGATTGTTGGTGGCATTGGTCAGCTGACAAGCTTTGCAATTAGCCACAATGTCATCAGTAGTCTTCTGCATATCCTTGAAAGTCACTCTAGATTGTCTCCCAGCACCTGCTATTCTTCTTGATCCCATGTGAGTGACTCTGAATTTTCCTGGGAATGACTCTAGCTAAGGAATTGGGCATGATTAGCTTACCGTCGGTTGAATGCCACCAACTGTTCAAATATGGGCTCATGGGCTGATGTTTGGCCTGTTTTATATCCTCCTCAGTGTAATGAGGTTCCTCCGGCAAGTTTGGATTGGGTAGCTTCAGCAAAACGGTTGCTAAGATGGCGGTTGCCGTCTCTTGCAGCACAAAGTCCTTGGCCATCAGCTAGGTTGTTGTCTGGCCACCTTTGTTCCTTTTTGGTGTCCAGGGCAGTGGATAATGGCCAGCTTCTTGGGAAGCCATAAGGCTCTAAGGAGGCGCAAAGTTTCCTCTTCGTTTTTAATGGTTCTTCCTTCAGCCGTCAGGAGCCCTCTTTCTTGGTAAATGGCTCCATGCACATGGGCAGTGGCAAGTACATACCGACTGTCCGTGTTGATGGTGACAGCTAGTCCTCCAGCCTTTTGTGCAGAAGTTCCTGGGGGAGGGATTGAGCCCAAAGTACCTCAGTCTCGGTGTCATTGCAGCACCTGCTCTCCTCTGACCCTCATGGATGAAACTGATCCCATCGGTGAACCAAGGGTGCTCGGCATTTGACAGGGGGCATCCTTTAAGTTAGGTCAGGGGTTGTGTACTTGAGCCAAGATCTCTTCACAGTGATGCTGTTCCAGTTCTGGATCCGGCAGGAGGGTTGCAAGATTCAAGGAGGCAGGGGGCTGAAAGACAACTTGGCCAGGATTAATCAACAGGGTCTGATAGTGGGTCGTGTGAGCATTGCTCAACCATTGATTGGCTGGCTGTTTGAGTACCCCCTCAATGGCATGGGGAGTGGTCACCATCAGGTTCTGGCTCAATGACAGCTTATTGGCATCTTTGACCAGCAGTGCGCAGGGCCATCCAGCCACTACCAGATCCAACTTTTTGGACAGGTATGCCACCGGACATTTCCACGGTCCCAGCGTTTGAGTCAGGCTCCCTAGGCAATTCCTTTCTGTTCATCCATGAACAGGTGAGAGGGCTTAGTGATATCTGGCAACCCCAAGGCTGGTGCCGACACCAGGGCCTGCTTCAACTTATCAAAAGCCTGTTGCTGTTCTGGGGTCCAATTTAAGTTCTCATTCTCTTTTGTGACTTCATAAAGGGGCTTAGCTATTTCTGCAAAGCCTGGGATCCAGAGTCTGCAGAATCCTGCCGATCCTAGGAACTCTCTTATGTGGTGACGACTGGGACTGGAATGCTGAGAACAGTCTCTTTTCTAGCTTTGGAGAGCCAGCGTTGTCCCCTTTCAGGATGTAGCCAAGGTAGGTCACTTCAGTTCTGCAGAGTTGAGCCTTTTTGGCTGAGGCTCGGTACCCTAGGTCTCCCAGGACTTGTAGGAGCCTCCAAGTCCCTTCCAGGCAGCTTGCTTGGTCCTTGGCTGCCACCAAGAGGTCACATATGTACTGGAGAAGGGTAACATCCGGGTTGTTAGTCCTCGCCCAGGTCCTCTTGCAGAGCCTCATCGAAGATGGTGGGAGAGTTCTTAAATCCTTGAGGTAGGCATCCAAGTCAGCTGTCCGTTGATGCCTACCTCTGGGTCATGCCATCCGAAAGCAAAGTATTCTTGGCTTTTAGGTGCTGGGGAGGCTAAAGAAGGCGTCTTTCAGGTCTAGGACAGTGCACCAGTCTCTTCCAGGTGGCAGGGAACTCAGCAACGTGCACGGGTTAGGCACAGTGGGGCGAATATCTGTCACCCGCCGGTTGACTTCCCTTAGATCTTGGACAGGCCAATAGTCATTTGAGTTAGGCTTTTTAACAGGCAACAGGGAGTATTCCAGGCAGATTGACAAGGCCTGAGAATCCCAAGGTTGAGTAGTTTATGGATGTGAGTTTTTCCCCTCTTTGCCTCCGGGGACGTTGGGTGTTGGTATACCCAGGTGGGATCTGCCCCTGCCTTGAGTTCCACAAACACAGTGGTGTTTGGCTAGTCCCATTCCCCCTTTTTCTGCCCAAGCCTGAGGAAATTCCTCCAACCAATGATTCAGATTTTTCTCATGAGCAAGGGGTTGTTCATACAATTTGTGTTTGGATTCTGAGGCCAGGTTGACTATTAGGACTTGGATAGGCTTCCCGTTATCATCTAGTAGTTGTGCTCCTTCTGGCCCAAAGTGTATCTGAGCCCTCATTTTGGTTAGTAGGTCCCTCCCCAAAAGTGGGTAAGAGCATTCTGATATGACCGTGAATGAATGGGTTACCTGTCCCATTTCCAAGTCCACAGATCTTCGGGTAGTCCATGAATATTGTTTAATGCCAGTGGTCTATGGAACCCATGGTTTCTTTGAAGATAGTGGCCCCCACCCCCGCCTTTAAGAGCAGGTAGATATTGGGCTCTAGTATCTACTAGAAAGTCCAAGGGTTTCCCTTCCACTTTAAGGGTTACCCTGGGTTCAGGGAGGGGGTCTGAACCCTGACCCTCTCAGTCTTCTTCCTCTTCCACGAACATGACCTTAGTTCACAGCTCTTGGGACAATCTTTTATCCAGTGTCCATCTTCTTTACAATAGGCACATTGGTTCTTACTTAATTGTGGTCTGCTGTGTCCCTCTGGCTCCTTTCTTCCCTATACTCGCTGGAGTTGTTTTCTCTCTCCTGGATCTGAGGCAGTAGCAACCAAAAGTACTTTGGCCAAGTCCCTATTCTGTCTTTTCTCTGCCCTAATTTGCTTTTCCTCTGAACTTTCCCTATTATTATATACTTTTTCTACAATCTCTGCTAAGTCCCTTAACGACTTTTCTCCTAATCTTTCCTGTTTCTGTAACTTTTTCTTAATATCTTGTGCTGACTGATTAATGAAAGCCAAGGCTACAGATGAATTTTGATCAGAATGTTCAGGATCATAAGGAATATAATGTCTGTGAGCTTCCGTGATCTTTTCTAGGAAGGCTGCTGGGCTTTTATTTTCTCCCTGTCTAACATCATAAACCTTAGCCAAGTTGGTGGGCCATCTTGTGGATGCTTTGAGACCTGCCAACAGAGTCTGACGGTAGACAAGGAGGCAGTCCTTACCTTCAGCCATATTGTAATCCCGGGTAGGCTGGATGAGAGGAAATCCAGTGTCAATATCAGCCAGATTCTGGGTTGGAACACCAGTATTTCCCACAACATTTTTCTGGACCTCTAGGAGGATACAGTCCCTTTCTTCTATGGTAAAAAGAACCTGCAAGAGCTGTTGGCAGTCATCCCAAGTGGGCTGATGAGTAAAAAGCACAGTTTCAAAGAGATCAATTAGGTCACTTGGATTCTCAGAAAATTTAGCATTTTGGGGTCTCCAATTGTAAAGGTCGGCCACTGTGAAAGGCCAATAATGATGGGGTTGGTTGCCATGATCCTTCGAGGGCCCAGTGGCCTGCAGAGGCAGACCCGTGGAATCCGCCTCTGGTTCCCCAAGTGGGGAAGCCACCCAATGGCTCCAGGTGCCTTGCACTGGACTGTCTGGTAGGTCTGGGTGGGCTGCGGAGGAGATGCAGGCACCAGTGTTGGTGCCGGTTCTGGTGCTGGTGGTGATGGACCCTGGGGCAGAGGAGGAGGAAAAAGGCAGGGTGGGAAAATCTCATCCTCAGGTCTGCTATCCTGTAGGACAGGGAAGAGGGGGGCAGACGGCTTAGGACGTGTCATCTCTGCCACCAGTGTGGTGGTGGGACCGGCATCTGCATCTGTAGTCAGAGGAGTCTCTGTAAGAGTGAAAGATCCCCGGAGGGTATCTTCCGTCAGAGAGACCCCCTCCCAAAGAACAACGAGTCTATTCGGATGCAAACAGCAAGAGGCTTTTATTTTGATTCACGAGTACTCGGGGCAGCAAGGTCACTTGAGAGGACCTTGCGCGCCTGCTGGGGGAAAAACGGGTTTTTATAGGGTTTTAGAGCAGAAGCACTGGTACAGAAACGAGAGGGCATGGTTACAGGGGGCTGATTGGTACGTTTACACGAGACCACAATTTGTGTCAAAGTTTGGCAGGGGCACCAAGATTCCAGGAACTGGGTGGTCAAGGGGGGTAGGATGACCCCTTGACGTGGCCCGCCACCTGTTATTTTGTTTTTCCCTATCTTAGCTGAAACAGTCTCACAGATATCTATGAGAGTGATTAACACAAACTGTTTTTAGTATGACTGGGGCAGCCTGACCACAGATATCCCAAGTGGGTGACACAGCTAGGATTTCTCAGTAATTTTCCAGTTTCTCATCTGGCCTTCAGAGTTTTACAAAACAGTGGTGTCTCACAAAATGGCGTTAGCCATGTTTAACTTAGTGTGAGGCTGGGGTCTTTCAAGAGAAGGACTGTTAACAGGGGGAAGAAAAGCCTTGATCCAGGCTGGGATTCATCACTAAAACCTTCCAAACTGCTATATAAGGAACCTGGTCAGGGTGTCCCTGTGCTTCCTGTAACACCTTATCTTCCACTGCTAAAACACTAGGAAGATGGAAAGTTCCCTCTGGTGGCTATCTGACATTGAAAGTTGACCATTCTGAGCTGCAGTAAGTAATTATTTTTCCTTTTTTTCACATCAACTGAAAGATTGTAAGCTCCTGTTTTAACCTCTTTGAAGTGAATGAGAATCAAGTCGGGGGTGGGAAGTCGTCTATCCCATCATGTCTGTCGCAGTCCAGTACACACAAACCTCACAAATACAAGAAACAGAACAGAAAAGACAAAAACGAACAAAGTAGCTGTTCCGTGTCTGAAAACAAAAATAAAACCAACTGCTTGGCTACTGCTCGTGATGGGGAAGGTGAAAACAGCATGGGGAAGTAAGGAGCCAACGAGGTTTTGCTTCCTCTATCAAAAATTACTCCAGAACGGGATCAGGGTCTCTCTCTGGGGCAGGCACAGTATTCACCCTGAAAAGGTTTCTCATAAACACTAGGCATAATATAGAAAGATAGACGCAGACTAAGTGGTCATGTAGCCGTATCGCAATTAAGCTCAGACCCACAGACCTTCACATTATCTCTCTGGTTTCCCTGCCACAGATTCCCAGAACAGTGGGTGGGTTCCATCTGAACCACCTCTCGATGGTGGGACTCTACCCGAGCGCCCGCAAAAAAACTGATGAAGCCAGAAATATCTTTCTGACTTTGGCAGCTGTGACCGTCCAGCACGTCTTCCTATAGTTACATCTTACCACTCACACTGATACGGACACCTTGAGGCTCTTTGGAACAGAGAACAGAAAGTCGATGCAAACATGAACACTGCACAGAGACATACACAGAGACATTTAGCAGCTGGTGCAAGACCCTCCAGGTCAGGGGCTTGGGGGCCTGGGGAAGGGTGTCCCGGAATCTTGGTGGGACCTCCAGACGTAGTGCCCAGTTCGTGAGACCCCCAAAGACCACTAGGAATTGACTGCTATGCAAGCACAAGAAGGTTTATTGAATACAAGCTCGAGCTCAGGCAGGAAAACTCCCTGGCACAGCAGGAGAGGAATGGAGCCCAGAGGTCTAGGGAAACAAGATTTTTAAAGGGCAAAACCACAAGCAGGGGCTCCAAGCTTTGGGTAGGGGATTTGCTTTAGACGCCATGACCATAAAATGGTTCTGGCCTGGCTGCCTGGAGAGTATTTGATCATGAGTAATGCCTGGAATGTGTTGATTAGCTGTTGCTAGGGAAGGTCAATTAGCACACTCTGTGGTCACAAGCTAAGGGTCCTCTGGGTGGGTTGCCAGGAAGCAATATCTCTTAAGTGTAGCAAGGAATGTGGTTGAGCCTGATTACTCCCTGCAGTGGGCCAGACATGTCTTAAGTTTACCCAATCCTTTGTCTAGACTTTTACTCAGGACTTCCGTCATGCAGCCCTAAGACTCTAATTTTAAACTTTGAACCTCTCACAGCCAGTGTTCTTAACCTCTGTGCCATCTCTCCAGCCCTAGCAGTTTCTTTAATGCACCTCCGTGTATGTATCTGGTGCAGAAACCCAGGATGTAGAAGAGGGTTTTCCAACAGGTGTGTGCAAGAGGGGTGCAGTAAACCAACTGTTGAAATGACCACCCTACAGTATGGTTAAGGAGAAGGGTTTGTTGTTGTGGTTTGGTTTGGTTTGGTTTGGTTTGGTTTTTTGGTGCATAAGAGAGAGTCCAAAGCAGAGAGAAAGAGAGAAGTAGACGAACATGGCCATGGCTCTCTGTGAGAGAAGGGAGATAGAGAATAGAGAGGGCATAGTGAGAATAGCAAGATCCCAGAATAGTGAGAATAGTTATGAGGAAGAGTAGCTGAGGGGAGGGAAGCCCATGAGCTAGGAGGAGTTTAGGGTAGAGGAGGTGAGAGGAGCTGAAATGTGTAAAAGGTCTTTGTGATACGGAGGGAGCCTGGAGGCCAGCATGAGCTTTGATATGCTGGTTGATAGCTATGTGTCCCTTCTGCCAGAGGTAAGGGAAATGACTTTGTCAGATGGGAACTGAACAAATTCCTAAGGGATGCTGTCTTTTATTTAGACACCAGAAATTTTCCCGTAGTCCAGACTGAGCTCATTTCTGGAATATGGACTGCATTTTGAAGTTTGGGGAATTAGAGTTTCCTTTACCTGACAGTTATGTTATATTAAGGTTATAGGCAGAAGCTCTTTGAAGTCAAAGCTATCCAAGGCTCAACAGTGATCTCAGTTTATTGTGGAAACGTTTGAGCAGTGCCTGAGGGCAAGATCTTGTAAGTAAAACTGCTTTCTTTTTGTTGTTGTTTGGTTTGTTTGTTTGGTGTGGTTTTGGTTTTTCAACACAGGGTTTCTTTGTCACTCTGGCTGGCCCTGGCTCTGTAGAAAAGATAGGCCCGCCTAGCTGTGAAGCTGCTTTCTGAGCTTTCTGCTGATGTTGAAATGGAGGGTCAGAATGCTCTGGAAAGCGTGGACTTCAGGTGAACACGTGTGTTTCTATATATTTTGTATTCAAAGGCGCGTTGTTTAATCTGAGCCTCAACTTTCTGTTTTAAAAAAAAGCACTATTAATAGCAGTCTTAAAGAGTTATTATCAACATTGAGGGAGATAACCAGAGAGATTATCCAAAAGCCCTGATGATCTGGCCCTGGGGGTCTGGAGCAGGTTTGTTTCCTCTGCCTGTTAAAAAACTAAGGGGCAGGAAAATCTCAACTACAACAGGAGCAGACAGAATCAGCAGTTGAAGAAAGACAGTTACTCGGTGTGAGGAAACACACTTGTGCAGCGGGCGCACAGAGAAGACCACCCTCTGCCAAGCCAAAAAAAAGTTCATTCTCAAGAGCTGGAGTGTGTAAGGTCTCTGAAGAGTTCTCCCCCCACCCCCAATTTAAGGTTGGTCGGTCTGAGTAAAGATAGGATTGCTTGGTGCAGTTACCGTACAACCTGCCCTGAGCCAGCCTTGAACTTGCTGAGACAGTCCGTCAGCAGTGTGCCTGCCGGTGAGAGGCAAAAGGCTACGGGGCCCTGGTTTTAGGCTTCCAGGCTTTTGTCCCAAAGCAGGAGGATGACAAAGAAGCCAGCCATTTTATAAATTTGCTATCTTTATCACCTAGCCGCGGCCTCTGCCCTTGCCTTTGTGCCCACTAGGGCGTCTGTCTAACGCCTGCTCTCTCAATGGCACGATCAGGGGTGTATCACTGCTCAACTACAAACATTCTAGCCATTTGTTGGTCTGCTAACGTTTTCCTCTTAACGTGAGTGGAAGTTTCACACTTAATGTTGTTGTCCAATTTATTGTGTCTGGGTCTAAAGATCTTGCTTTGGGATATGACTACAGATGCTGAATTTAAACTCTTTCATTGTCAAAATTTCTCTTCATGTTTGCCTCTTTGTGTACTAACATATTATTCCATGTTTTTCCCATCCAAAACAAAAGAACAGAATATTTTTAATTTTTATTTTATTTGATTTTTTTACAATGTATTCACTTTGTGTCCCGATTATAGCCCTCTTCCTCATCTCCTTCCATTCTACCCTTCCTCCATCCTCCCTCCATCTCCTTTCTTTAGTCCACTGTAAAGGGGGAGTCCCCTCCCCTACTGTCTGACCCTAGTCTATTAAGTCTCATCAAGACTGCCTGACCTGATAAGGCCACCCTGTCAGAGGGAAGTGATCACAGGGCAGGCAACTGTGTTCATGTCAGAGACTGCCCCTGCTTCCCTTACTAGGGAACTCACTTGGAAACTGAGCTGCCTGTGGGCTACATCTGAGCAGGGGTTCTAGGTCCTCTCCATGCATGGCTTTTGGTTGGTACATTAGTCTCTGCAGGCCTCCCTGGGCCCAGATTTTTTGGCTTTGTTGGTCTCCTTGTGGAGCTCCTGTGCTCTCTCCTTTTTGTTCTATCCCCCTCTTCCATAAGACTCCCTGTGCTCTGCAGTATTTAAGTTCCCACTTACCCTTCTAAGTCTGACTTTTTGGAATTTCTTTAAAAAAAAAAAAAAAGGACCGAAGGCCAAGGAGATGGTTTAGTGGGTAAAGCACTTGCCATGCAAGCATGAGGAATTGAATTTGGATCCTTATCTCACGTGAATCCTAATGCTTCTAAGAAGAGATAGGAAGCAGAGAGAAGAGAATCCTGGGAAGGCTGTGGATCAGCTAGCCTAATGTACACAGTGCCAAATAACAAGAAACTCAGTCTCACAAAAGGTGGAGGGCGGCGGGGGCAGATGCCTGAGCCTGTCCTCTAACCTCAGCGTGCACTGTGGCACACGGAGCACCGTCATCAACAACAGAGAAAAATGTGTGCACAGCATGTCCTTGCCTTCTAAACCCATTGGAATGCTCCATACCCCACTGCTAATTCTGTTCCCACCCTACCTCCAACTTCTTAGCAGTTCTTGCTTATGCCTTTTCTTAAAGCAGCCATTGAAAATGTCAGACTTCCGATGACTCCAGCCTCAGGTGCCCGCAATCTGACTATATGTAGTTCTGCGAAAACCCCAAGTGAGAAGGCCCAGCAAGAAGCTCCAGCTAAGCCCACAGTCCCCTGAGAGGAATCAGTCGTCCTAAGCAACCAGGGGTTGGGGGTGCTTTCTGTTGTTTTGTTTTGTTTTTTTGAGACAGGGTTTCCCTGTGTGGCCTTGGCTGTCCTGGACTCGCTTTGTAGACCAGGCTGACCTTGAACTCACAGAGATCCACCTGCCTCTGCCTCCCGAGCTCTGGGATCACAGGCGTGTGTGTTGTGGCGTTTTAAGCCATACTAGGATTACAGGCACACCCAGCATGTTGGGGCATTTTAAGGCAATGAATAACCGTGAGAGAGAATCAGTTTAAGAAAACTGATTCCCTAGTACCTCAGTCTTTCATTGTTTTACGTTTTCTTAATTTTGACTGTTAACACCTTTGTATTTGGAACTGAACTTATTTGGGATGTTAATGATTATCTGGCCTCCGGCTGTTTTGCATTCTCTACCTTATATTTAAGAACCCCTTTTATAATACTTAATATTATTATGCTGTTTTTCTTTCTCCTTTCAAACAGTTCACCTGGGACCAATGTTTGCTTTTCTTTCTTACCAACAGTATTGTCTTCATTAGGGTTTCTGTTGCTATGAAGAGACTATGACCACAACTCTTATAAAGGAAAACATTTAATTGGAGCTGATTTACAGTTCAGAGGTTTAGTCCGTTCATGGCAGGAAGCGTGGTGGCTCACAGGCAGACATGGTTCTGGAGAAGAAGCCAAGATTTCTAAATCCAGATGGGAAGGCAGCAGGAAGGGAGAATGACAGTGGGCCTGGCTTGAGAATTGGACATCTCAGATGTCCACACCCAGTGACACACTTTCTCCAACAAGGCCACACCTCCTCATAGTGCTACTCTCTATGAGCCTCGGGGCCATTTTTATTCAAACCACCATGGCCATAAAATGGCTAATACCACCAAACTCAGTGACAGTTGGTGTTAGGGTTGGAGTTAGGGTTGTGCCTCAGTATCGACATTTCAACCCTGTTTTTGCCACAGTAGATTATGTACAGAAGGACACGGGATATATAGCGTGTGTACTGAACTAAGAACTTCAGGAATGATACTTGTTTAATAAGATGAGCCACTGGAGGCCTAAAGAAGATAGGTATTCATACAACTGTCAGTCTCATTACCATAAACATCAGGTCTCGGTTATGTCCTTCTCAATTCAGATAAGCTTGGTATTTGTGAAAATTCAGGAAGAATTTAGTAGTAGTAAGTATCATGCAAATGTTTAAAGTAAGGTTTACTATCATATAATTGCTCTTATTGAATAATATAGTCTCACTGTGGGTACATTTAAAAAAATTATTTTGCTTATTATTGGGGTTATGACAAGCACGTGGATGTCAGAATATAATTTTGTGGAGTGAATTCTCTTCTTCCACCTTCATTCATATGGGGTCTGTGAATCCTACTTAAATCATCAGGCTTTGATGACAAGATCTTTTACCTAAGAAGCCATCTTGCCAACCTGAAGAGGGCAAATTAAGTCCAAAATTTTAATTAGCTTTCTACTGCATTATTTTTGCTTATTCTAGTTCTAACAACGGGTGGAATTTGCTATGGATAATTCATATGATTTAAATAAAGAAAGCTCGTGGAACGGAATCTCGTCTGAGAAGAAGAATTTCCTTACTTCAGAAGATCACGGACAGAAAATCTTGAGTGTACTACAGAGTTTTAGAGAACAGAATGTCTTTTATGATTTCAAAATAATTGTGAGAGAAGAAATAATCCCGTGCCATCGCTGTGTGCTGGCGGCGTGCAGTGACTTTTTCAGGTACTCTGCCCTCCTCTGTGCCTTAGATTTTATATACGAAAAATTATGTTGTATTTAACAGCTATACTCACTAAACCGCGCCCCCCCCCCCCCCCCGAGCAGGCTGTAGTGGTTTTCTATTACTGTGTGTATGGCCAGTAGAGGGACAGGTGGTATCTGCTGGTGGTACCCTACAGTTAGCTGTCTTGGTCATACTGCAGTAAACGCAAATACTCACTTGATACTCTGCTTTATGTCCAGTTTTGGAAGAAAAATGAAGTAGGGTTTTAATCTCCCAACAAATTTGGTAAAAACAAGGTAAGATTTAATATATGGTGCAAAGTGGAAATTATATTGTGTTTATGATTTTTTTTAACCCAAGGCCTTATGCTGTTCTGATTTTAATTACTCCTTTAAAACCCTGATTTTTATAGACATATAATTCAAGACCTGCTATGTTGACATTAGAGTAAATTTTTTTCTTTTTTTCTTTATTATTTTTATATTAATTACAGTTATTTACTTTGTATCCCAGCTGTAGCCCCCTCCCAATCCCACCATCCCTTCCTCATCTCCTTCCTGCCCCTCTCTAAGTCCACTGATGGGGGAGATCCTCCTCCCCTTCCATCTTATCCCAGCTTATCAGATCTCTTCAGGGCTGGCTACAATGTCCTCTTCTGTGGCATACCAAGGCTGCTCCTCCCTTGGGGTGGGGGAGGGGGGGTCAAAGAGCCAGCCATTGAGTTCATGTCTGAGACAGTCTCTGTTCCCCTAAGTAGGGATCCCACTTGGATACTGAGCTGGGATGGGCTATATCTAGGCAGGGGTTCTAGGTTATATCCATGTATGGTCCTTGGTTGGAGAAACAGTCTCAGAAAAGACCCCTGGGCCCAGATATATTTGGTCCTTGTGGAGCTCCTGTCCTCTCCAGGTCATGCTAACTCCCCCTTCTTTCATATGATTCCCTGTACTCTGCCCAAGGTTAGGTTATGAGTCACAGCATCTGTTTTGATACACTGCTAGGAAGAGTCTTTCAGGGGCCCTCTGTGGTGGCTCTTGTCCTGTTACTTGTTTTTTCCTATTTCCAATGCACATCCCATTTGTCTTTCTAAGTGAGGATTGATCATCTTACCCCGGCTCCTTTTTCTTGTTTATCTTCTTTTGGTGTATAGTTTTTAATATGTTTATCCTGTCTTATATGTCTATTTCCCATTTATAAGTGAGTATATACTATGTGTGTCTTTCTGCTTCTGGGATACCTCACTCAGGATGATCTTTTCTAGGTCCCACCATTTGCCTGCAAAGTCCAATTTCTTTGCTTTTAATTGCTGAGTAGTATTCCATTGTGTAAAAGTACCACAATTTCTGTATCCATTTAGAGTAAATTTTATAGACGTTATTTAGCATGCAGTTCTTGCTGTCTGCTATTTGCTGGGGTTTTGCTTGAATTTGGAGCTCAGTTCTTCACAACAATGTCCTTGGCCAGGGAGCCTCCAGCACTCTTGAACTAGCTGTTTCTTTCCTTAAACTGTAACTCTTTCTCTCTGCTTTTTGTTTCTTTTTATACTCTGAGGCACTCTTTGGACTCCATGTCCCCTCCGCCCCCCAACATTAGACTCTCTTACTCCCAGACCCCCTTTGTCCTCTCCCCCTTCTGAACACAGCTTTCCTTCCATGTAATGTTTTGTATCATTTTTCCT
>NW_026592732.1:1013969-1063109 GCF_907164565.1 Psammomys obesus | reverse complement strand
GTATGTACTATGTAGCAAAACATGATTAAGATGTCAAATCAAGGAGCATGTCTTACAGAAACCAGGTATGATTACATGGCAAATCTGAGATAAATGTCAACCACTTGAGAAATAAGTAGGAGAGTAAGTAAAGCACAGGACCTTGATCTTACACGTGTCTTCTGTAAGCCTGTGGAAGCTGATATCAAGTTAAAACTACATAGAATCCTGGGACTGGTGAAATTGCTCAGTGGTTAAGAGCACCAGCTGCTCTTCCAGAGACCTGGACTCAATTCCCAGCATCTGTAACCATCTGTAACTTAGTTCCGGGGATCTGACTCCCTCTTCTGTCCTTCACAGGCATCAGGCACATACTTGTGCAAATGAAAACCTAACATGTGGGAAGACAGACAGACAGACAGACAGAGATGTGGGAGGGGGCACTATCTATTGGGAAACCTTTGTTTTTTTAAATAACAGTTAATACTTTGCACTGATTAAATTATTTATTCTTCTGAACAACTCATTTAATCCATTTATTTTGTAAAAAGTTTTGTTGAGTGTGATTTTCTCGTGCATATAGCCTGAGTTATAGCCCATAAATAATTCTTTAGTTGAAATAAAAGTATGCATTTAGAACTTCCCGTTACAATTCAAATTAATATTTTAATTCATTTTTCAGATTCATTAGCCATGCTCTTTATCTCCGTGTATGAGTAGTGGAAATAGGAAAGGACAGTAACCATTACAGAACACCCTCCTGTATTCGTTGTTGATAAAGCCTCCTGCCTGTTTTGTGGGCAGTAAGCGGATGAAGCTGCGCCCCTAGTGACTGACAGGGCCGTGAATGTAACACTGCCTTGAACCAAAAGTGTAGTACACATATGTAAAATCGTTACAGGTTAGTATTTCGAACCTTGCTTACACTGTTGGAGGCCCTTGTGTTAAATACAGCACACATATAATTGTTGTCACTACATTTATTTGGCTTTGTGTTAAGAAGTATTGAGGAGCCTGGGGGAAAGGCTCTCTATCATTCTCTTCCTAATTTATTTGTAGAGGCCCCATTCTCTTCAAGTAGATCCTGTGCTCACCACTGGACTTATTCACTCTCTGCACAGACTGCAAGCTAAAAGTCAGCGCCCACACCAGGACATGTGTGTGGATACTCACAGGGATCGCGTGTCAAGTGTTTGTGCCAGTTCCTTTGCTATGCTGTGGTGAGACACCATGACCAGAACAACTTAGGGAAGTATCTCATTGGGCAGCTTGAGGAGGTTAAGTCCGTGATGGCAGAGCAAAGGCACGGTGGCGAGAGCGCCCGAGAGAGCTGGCTGGTAACGGCGCCCCTCTTGAAGCCTCGTATCTTCCCCGCCGTCACTCCTCCCCGAGGCCGCCCCTCAAGTCTTCCCCAGCTTGTTCCAGGAACTAGAGACCATGAACTCAAACATCATCCTCTTGGGGTCTTTCTCTCTTCCAGCAGCACAGTATTATTGATAGCATCAGCTCAAACGCAGACTGTTAGGAAACCAGGATAAACAGTAAAATACGTTTTATTTCCTGACTACACACCTCCAAATAATCTATGTTTTTGTCTCTCCTGAGTTCAGGATAGTCCCAATCCTTTAGATTTGCCTTTTAATTTCCAAGCTGGTCTAATTACTCGTGTTTAGGGAAGAGTCTCTGTGTCTCAGTAGTTGTTACCAGAAAAATGTAAATTTGGCGTACTTAGGTTTATCTGGCTTATTTGGATATTACCTCCCTTGTCCCTTTTTCAGATCAATCTGATTTGATTTCACCACAAAGGAATACAAAATCATTGATGGCAGTGGGCCTCTCACATTCTGTGTTTCCTGTAAATTTTTTAAGCCTAAGACTTTGAACATTATATATTGGGGAAATTTTAGTTATTGTCATGGCTATAATTAATTTGCCGTTGTAGAAAACTGAGTTATGTATAAGAACTAACTAATATCTAAAATTTGAACCACTGTACAGTCGTTTTGTTTCTATTATACCTCAGCTACACTATATATGTTATATTGTGAAGGCTATACATCAGCAGATAAGTATTATAGCTTATAGTTATTTTAAATATTAATTCATTAGGATGACATTAAATGTGATTTTATAAATGTATTTAAAATGAAATAAAGGGTCAAGAAGTATCTGAATGGTGGTATTGCAAATAGTTACAGAATAAATACTTTTGTTTACTTGGTCTCCTTTGTTTGTTGTTTTCAGGGCTATGTTTGAAGTTAACATGAAAGAAAGAGATGACGGAAGTGTTACCATTACTAACTTGTCCTCCAAAGCAGTAAAGGCGTTTCTTGACTATGCCTACACCGGGAAAACAAGAATAACGGCTGAGAACGTGGAAATGTTCTTCCAGCTGTCAGCCTTTCTCCAGGTTTCCTTCCTGTCCAAAGCGTGCAGCGACTTCCTCATAAAAGGCATCAGTCTTGCCAACTGCTTACATTTATTATGTCTATCAGACAGCTACGGCTCTCCCCATTTGTTCAGCCAGGCTTTATGTTTCGCTCAGCGCCACTTTCATTTGTTGTTTAAATCCAGGGAGTTTTTAGAGATGAGTTTTGGAGTGCTGCAGAAGTGTCTGGAGTCAGATGAGTTAAATGTCCCTGAAGAAGAAATGGTCCTGAAGGTCGTCCTCACCTGGATCAAACACAACGTAGAGGCCAGGCGAAGGCACCTGCCTCACTTGATGGCAAAAGTGAGATTGCATCAGTTGCCTGAGGACACGCTGCAGGACTGTCTGCTCCGTGAGGAGTGTTTGCTCAGAAGCACAAACTGTTTTGACACAATTGTGGATGCCATCAAGTGTGTGCAAGGTTCTAGTGGCCTTTTCCCTGATGCTCGACCATCCACAACTGAAAAATATATATTTATCCATAAAACAGAGGAAAATGGGGAAAATCAGTATACATTTTGCTATAATATTAAAACTGACTCGTGGAAAATCTTGCCGCAGTCACATCTGGTTGATTTGCCAGGGTCTAGTCTGTCTAGCTATGGAGAGAAAATATTCTTGACAGGGGGTTGCAAAGGGAAGTGCTGTAGGAAGGTCCGACTTCATATTGCTGAGTCTTACCATGACGCCACTGACCAGACCTGGTGCTACTGTCCAATTAAAAATGAGTTTTTCTTGGTTTCAACCATGAAGACTCCAAGAACCATGCATACCTCAGTCATGGCGCTCAATCGATTGTTCGTTATAGGTGGAAAGACTCGAGGGGCCCAGGACATTAAAAGTCTCCTGGATGTTGAATCTTACGATCCGCTGTCCAAAGAGTGGACATCGGTTAGCCCTTTACCCAGAGGCATCTATTACCCAGAAGCCAGTGCATGCCAAGATGTCATTTACGTTCTCGGATCTGAGGTAGAGATTGCAGAGGCCTTTAATCCATCGCTTGATTGCTTTTTTAAATACCATGCTACAACTGACCAGTGGTCCGAGCTCGTAGCAGAGTTTGGACAGTTTTTTCACGCTACGCTAATTAAAGCTGTCCCAGTAAACTGCACCCTGTATATATGTGACCTCTCAACCTACAAGGTGTATAGCTTTTGCCCTGACACGTGTGTCTGGAAAGGAGAGGGCTCTTTCGAGTGTGCAGGCTTTAACGCAGGCGCAGTTGGGATTGAGGATAGGATTTACATCCTAGGGGGAGATTATGCGCCGGATGAGATCACGGATGAGGTGCAGGTCTACCACAGCAGCAGGTCAGAGTGGGAGGAGGTGTCCCCAATGCCCAGAGCCTTAACCGAGTTTTACTGCCAGGTCATTCAGTTCAACAAATACAGGGACCCGTGGTTCACTAATCATTTCTGAAAGTAATATTTGCATGAGTAGGTCTGAAATGCCTTGGAGAATTGGTAAAAGTATGTATATATCTTAACACAATAAATTATCCCTTCTATTGAAGAATAGCTATGTACATTGTCTATAGATGTACGTTGTCAATAAATAGTTCCCAGAAATTTAAAATATAAAATACATTTTACCAAAGTTTATTGAATATAATTTTATCTTGAATAGTCCAGAATACTTAGTATTTTCTTATATAAATAAAAATTGTAGATTTTGGCCCTTTGACTTTTAAGGATGGAAATGAAAATCAGTGTTCACAGATATACTAGGTAGAAGGAAAAATACTGAGGAGTGAAAATGGCTTATACACTGCACATGATGTGACGTGAAGATATTAGGAATAGGTGAGAAGCTCACATTGAACACTGTAGGTCTAAGAATTGCTGAATCCCTATTTTCTGCTTGCTGGCTAAATGACTTTACCTTTGTGTGGTCAGGAACTTGGGGCATATACTTTTCCATCCTGGTCGGTGTGCTAAAACCAGTGTAGCTGTATGTGTGATCCGTTTGTTACTGGGAGTGTGCTGTGGCGCCCTCGAACGCAGTTCATCTTTTTAAATTGCTCCTTCTGTTTGTTCTGTTTGTTTTCAGTGCCATTTTGAGACTGAGCTTTTAGCAACATCTTGGTTCATTTTCTGGTTCAAATTTGGTAAATTTGCATTTTTAAGTTTAATTAGCATTGTAAATTGCACCAAGCCTGAGTGCTGTCTTAACATATAACTCACTGAGTGATGGTCCTTTTAAGATGCTTTTTCTGTTTCGTTGGCACGTGCTCCCCCAGCATAGAGGATACGGAAATGTTTACCTCTAGAGAAATTGATCATTATTAAGTCAGCATTAAAGCAGCGGGTTTTGTTGTGGCCCTTTTATACATGTTTGTCGTTAGACTTTAGATCCTGTCCCTGTCCCTCTCCCTCTGCTCCCACCCATCCTGAAAGTGCTCCAGCTAGTTCCTTCCTGCCGCTTTCGCTTCCAGTTTGCATGCATTCCGTTACCCACCCTTCTCCCTTAGCATCCCTTCCTTCAGTGTATCTTCCTCCTTCCGAGTCTCACACACACACACACACACACACACACACACACACACTATATATATATATATATACATGTATAATAATACATATATATATAATCCCTTGCCATGTACACAATATACATGCATGTATTTATCGCGACGCAGATAAAGAAAGAAATCTATAGATTCAGCATGAGAGCTAACATAGAGTATTTGTCTTTCGGAATCTGAGTTATTTCACTTACCATATTGACCCCTAGTTCCATCCATTTTCCTGCAAGTGCTCAGACTGCATTCTTGAGTATAATTTCATTGTGATTTCGGGAGCAAAGATTCCAAACGGTTACCTTAGAAAGTTCTGCTAACTGAAAGGAATTGCCAACTGTGATGAGAACTCCCATTCTTGCTCTCAAGTTGTCGTCTCTGGGTGTCAGCTATCTAAGAACTTGGAATAGTACCCTGTCTCCTTCTGCTGCAGGGTACATCCTTATTTTCCTTCTTGTTTAAGGGCTCAACACACTGACTTCTCCTTCAGTGGCCAGGTTGCATTTCTGTTTGTAAGGCAACCACAGAGAATTTGTCCTCATTCTAGTACTGTGTTGTTTGGTTGAGACTGGCAAGCTGTCTAGGATCTTTTAGAGGAGGATTTTATCTCACTGCTAGTGAACTTGGTAATTCAAATATTTCATTCATGTCTAGCTCTCTAGGTCTTAGTCCTATAGAGTCTAGAGTAATGATTCTAAACTTATGGGCCACAACACCTTTGGGAGTTGAAGAACTTTCACAGATGTTACCTAGACCATTGGAAAGCACAAATATTTACATTACAATTCATAACAGCAACAAAGTTGCAGTTTTGAAGTAGCAATGAAAATAATTTTATGGTCGAGGGGTGTTACCACAGCATGAGGAAATGTATTAAAGGGAGGCAGCATTAGGAAGGCTGAGAACACTGATCTACAGCTTTGTTGTATCTGTGTCCTGTGTGTCCTCTTTCCATCAACATAATGACAAACACAGATCTTCCTGGGAGAATTTAAGAGCCAAATTTTAATAACATTTTGTTATTAAATACAGTTTTCAAAAATTTAGAAATATGCCTCTGTCATGAACTCAGTTGCCTGCTCTTTGATCACTTGCCCCTGGTGATGTGGCTACAGGCTGCAGAGGAAGAGGATCCAGGCAGTCCTGATGAGACTGGATAAGTTATGGGCAGATGGCAAAGGAGGAGAACTCCCCTTTCGGTGGACTAGGGGAAGGGGCTAGGGGGAAGAGGGAGGGAGAGTGGGACCAGGAGGAGTTGAGGAAGGGGACTTCAATTGGGATATATAATGAATAAACTGTGAAAATAAAAATTAAAAATACTTTAAAAGATATTCCAGAAAGTCTATAAAAAATGAAAATGTAGGTAGCAGTTACATTATTAAGCAGAGGACAATTTGCTCACAGATTAGTATAGATTAGTCCTTTGATAATAACTCTAAATTTGGAAAGTCACTTGTTCTGTTAGTCCAGTTAGACACAGCATGATTTTTGCATAAAACAAGGCCATAATTCCATAATTATCAACCATGAAACTTCAGTTACCTCATTAACTTTGAGAACATTCCCAACCACACAGGTCTAAGTAGCTCAACAAATTGTGTTATTGTTCTCAAGGGCAATGAAGTTGCTGAAGTAACTCGAAATGCGACCATGTTTTAGTAAGTATCATGCTAAGTAAATATTTTAAATATTTCTCATCTACCTGGAAGCTCACGGGCATTGAGACATATCTTCATCATTTCAGGACTCAGCAATTAGCACAGTGCCTGTCAGAAATCTCTCCCATAAACTAATCTTGTTAAGCAATATGTGAAGCAAAATCTATGTATCAGTTATGTCATGACAATATGTCTGATCTCCTATACCTTTGGCAGATTGTTTCCTGAGGGTGATGTTATAGCTTCTAAGTAATTTCTCCACCTATTTTTCTAATGGTTGATTTTTTTTCATACATTTTAACCATGGTAATTTAACTATAACAGCTAATCCTGTCCTGTATTTCTTTTAAGTGGAAATAATGGTAAGACACTAAGTACAAATTCTATTAATACATTTGCAACCTCCATTTTCAAAGTATAATTGTTTTAGTGATACTTTTTTCCAATGCTATTACACATTTAACTTATTTCATTTTTTCTGTTAGAGAAATGTGAGGCTTCTGCCATATACTATGAGAAATAAAATCAGCATTTTTTTTCAGGTGTGTCTTTATGTAGTAAAACATCTCAATTCTATAAAATGTTAATTTATTAAAAATATGTCACAAAAATATATTCTCTGTATCATTATCAGAAATAAAAGGGATGCCAAGACTCTTCCTTTCTTATCTCTTTCTAGATGTTCTAGGCTGATAAGCAACCTTAATAGGTCTCAGACTATTGAGACTATGGCCTTTGAGCAGGAGGGTGCTAAAACTTCAGCCTCTGCTCAAGAAAGAACAGAGTAAATATCCATGGGCCGGAGATGATGAAAAGAGAACCTGGCCAAATGTATAGGGTCAGCCGCTGGTGAACCCTACCTCAAGAAAGTTCTCTGCGGGGCCTAAATTCTCTAAATATAACTGTCTTCCACAGACTTATGTATTGAATCATTGGTCCCCAGATAATGATGCTATTTGGGGATTTACGTACTTCTGACACACAAAACTCTTAGCACAGTGTGAAAGGACCAGTCATTGTAAAGGCCGTGAGCTCTTTCTGCTCACAGATAAACTCTGGGGAAACCAGAAATGTTAAGCACCAGGCTTGTCTCTTCAACAAAAGGGATGTGTGTATATATTTTTCATCCCAGAAAGCTGAGGATGGATGTAGTTAAAAACCTGGTCACCTTTCTTATCTGTAGGGCCTGGCCACAGCTGAATCTCCTGGATTATCTCCTGTTTATCTTGAATTCTTCCTCACTAGACCTTTATCTTAAGTATTGCTTTTCAGTCAATAGAACCTGTCCTTGGGGGAAATATGACAGGTATTTTATAACCTCATGACCTCTCCCCTACCTCTGTCATGGAGACCACACCAGATCCTAGGCTCTTAAGCTATGGGACCCGTCTTCATCATAGAGATCACACGTATTTTGCAAAAAAGTTTTGGTGTGGTCACACCTTGCCTTAAGCTTTATTGTGCACATGGGATTGAGATAATTGTTACCAGGAAACTTTTTCCCTCCAAAGTGTACTGTATGTAAATATATCTACAACAAGCTGCTAGGCGTCAGACTCTAAATGTTTGAACTAGTACTGGCTAATTATGTCATGCTGAACCAGATTTCGTTCTTGACTCATGGATCATTTTTCTACTGGCAGTAAGCATTTGCAGGCGCACACACACACACACACACACACACACACACGAGTCATCTTCTTTTGATCTGGGCCATCTTACTTCATAGCATGGAGTTAGAAAAGAAAGTCAAAGCTTGGGACTCTGTGGAACTGCAAAGGAATTTTTTTTTTAAGCATGAACATTGAACAAATATCTGTATTCTTGCTTCTATAATTTGTTTTCTGACAGCACCCTTATCGCTCATGTTTTCAGTTTTGCTACATAATGATATATAGTTTACTAAGAGACCTTGACTCCTAAATCTTTATTCCAGACAAGGGCCCAGATTATTGAACTAATTTTTCCCTCAAAACAAAACTTTTAAAAATAATAATGATTCATTCTTTGACAATTCTCTCTCTCCCTCTCTCTCTCTCTGTGCATGATTTATCTTGATCAAATTCATCCCCAACTTCCCCACTCCATCTCCATCCATAATCTACCCTGAAGAATGTATCCCTCCTAGTTTAGGTTCTCTTTTTCTCTCTAAAAATAATCCATTGGTCACAACTAGTGTTCTTACATGCTCAAGAGTGACCTACCAGTGACTACAATCCTCAAAGAAACATGACCACCCCTGTCCAGTGGGCAGCAATTGCATCCTCTTGTGCATGTAGTCACAGCTGCAGTGAGTTCCTGATTGCAACTACCATATCCAGCTCTTTCATTCTTTGTGCTGTCTCTTTCACAATGTTCTCCAAGTCCTTGGAAGACTGGTAGCTTCTCGTTTAGGGCTGCACACTCAACAGTCATTTATCCTCAGTGCTTACACCTGTTGTGAGTACGCATTGACTGCTGCCTACTGCAAAAGAAACTTCTCTGGCCAGTGTTGAGAGCAGCCCTGATCTGTTGGTAGATACACATACTTAGAAGGTAGTTTAACAATGTGGATAGTCAGTAAAACAACAGTGTGACTGCTACAGTCCTGGTATTCCAGGTGTGGACTTTTTACCAAGTTTATAGTACCAGGCATGAACTACCTCCTGTGTAGCAGACCTCAAAATCAATAAAATGCAATTTGTTGCCTTTCTAACAGCCATGCCACTACTGCGTCTGCATGCTTATCTTGCCTGGCAACTCAGCACATCTGGGGCCCACTGCTGGGTAAGTTGACTGATGAATTTTCTCCCTCAGGAGCAAGAAACCCAACCTGTGAAAAATGAATGATCTTACTTTCTTTACTGGTTACTGTGATAAAATCCCCTGTCAAAGCAAATTAAGAAAGAAAGGGTTTGTTCCAGCTCACAGTGCAAGAGGTAGTCCTTCAAAGCTGAGAAGTCAAGGCAACAGGAGCTTGGAACAGCAGGATATCACATCCACAGTCAGAAATAGAAGTTCCCCAGCCCCCATTAAAAAATACCAACAAAACAAACAAACAAAACACTTTCTTGGCCAGGCATGGTGGCAAATGTTTTTAATCCCAACTCGGGAGGCAGAGTCAAGCAAATCACTTGTGAGTTTGAGGCCAGCATAGCAATGAAGAGAGTTCCAGGACAGCAAAGTCTGTTACAACAGAGAATTTCTGTCTCCAAACACACACACACACACACACACACACACAAAGGAGATAGATAGATAGATAGATAGATAGATAGATAGATAGATAGATGCCAGAGCCTACCAGCAAACAGAACCCAAGTCGGGAGTAAGGACTGAAAGAAATAAAGCAAGACACAAGGGATCGGCTTGAGAAGACTGTCAGTAAAAACTGCAGCAGCCCAGAGTTTATTCCACAGCTCCTTTTTATAGGCAAAGCAAAACAAGGTACATAAATACAAAGAAGGGATTCACAGAGGAGTCAAACTTGTTTTCTTAGACCACCTCTCTGTAGAGCAGAAATGGTTCGAGTTTACACAAACAAGTTAGAGGAGCTTGGCAAAACATCCTGTTTATCTCTGTCTCAAGGTAAAGACCAGGATGAAAACATGTTTTTCACTGAGTACTCAATTACAAAGCAGCTTGCCAAAGAAGCAGCTCTTCACAAAGAAATGAAGGAAGGAAGGGAAGAAAATAGCAGTAAATTAATTAATGTATGCATGTCAGTGATCATCTGGCTTTTTACAATTTATTCTGGGATCTCATGCCCAGGTTAATGGTACCACCCACCATATAAATTAACATAAATTGAAAGACCCCTGCCTCACCCTAAGTTAAACATAGCTAACGCCATTTTGTGAGACACCACTGTTTTGTAAAACTCTGAAGGCCAGATGAGAAACTGGAAAATTACTGAGAAATCCCAGCTGTGTCACCCACTTGGGATATCTGTGGTCAGGCTGCCCCTGTTGGGCTAAAAACAACTTGTTGTGACTACCCTCATGGGATATCTGTCAGAGATTGTTCCAGCTGAGATAGGGAAAAACAAAATAACAGGTGGCCACGTTAAGGGGTCATCATGACCCTTTTGACCACCCAGTTCCTGGAATCTTGGTGTCCCTGCCAAACTTTAACGCAAACCGTGGTCTCATGTAAACGTACCAATCAGCCCCCTGTAACCATGCTTCTTGCTTCTGTACCAGTGCTTCTGCTCTAAAACCCTATAAAAACCCCAGCTTCCTATCTAGGGGGCGCGCAAAGTCATGCGAATGACCTTGCTGCCCCGGGTACCCGTGTATCAAAATAAAAGCCTCTTGCTGTTTGCATCCGAATGGCCTCGTTGTTCCTTGGGAGGGGGTCTCTCTCAGATGGAAGATACCCTCCGGGGATCTTTCAAAATAAAATAATTTCTATAAAGGTTCAATGAGACCCTCCTCCCAGATGATTTTAGAGTACATTGATTTGACAACACTAGCCATCTCATGAATTCTGCCTCTGTCTTACATATTTTGAAAAGGCCTATTGAAGAAAAACATTTTAATTGGGTTGGCTTATAGTTCAGAGTTTAGTCCATTATTATCATGGCAGGAAACATGGTGGCATTCAGGCTGGCATGCCGGAGAGGTGGCTGAGAGTTCTACATCTGGATCAGCAGGCAGCAGAGAGACATTTGGCTTGGCTTGAGCATCTGAGACCTCAAAGCCCACTCCCTAGTGACACACTTCCTTTATCATAGTCACACCAATTCCAACAAGGCCAAACCTCCTAATGATGCCATTCCCTATAGGCCCATTGTTATCATTTAGGCAGCCTGCTTCTTCGTTGCCTAGTAACCTATGATGTCATCATGTGTTGCCCACCAGGTAGATGCACCTGGCAGGCACGATTCAGTTGACCAGGGGCTATAAATGGACCCATGCCTCTTACCTCTCTCTCTTGCTTTCTCCCCTTTCTCTGTCAGGCCACCTTCTCCCCTCCCCTTATCTTCTCTTTTTCTCTCTCTTTATCTCTATCCAATAAACCTCTTTTATATAATATCTGTAGTGCGCATCATCATTTCACTCATGGGGGCTCATTTTTATTCAAAGTACTACAGAAACCTTTAGCAGAGTTTACTAAAAAATTATGGTGAGGGCTGGAGACATGACTCAGTTTTAAAAATGTTTATCATACACCCATAAGTTTGAAACCCAGTGTCCACATTAAACAAAAAATAAACCCAGACAAGCTGGGTATAAATAAGCGTATAATTCCAGTAGTAGAGAAGCAGGGTGAGGAGTATTTTGTGGTTTTCTGGCCAGCCAGTTTAGCAAAATCAATGAACTTCAACGACCGTGAGAGACTCTTTCTGAAAACAAAGTGGAAAGCAATTGAAAGAAGATACCCCACCTTGAATTCTAGCTCCCCCACTCGCCCACACAAATTTCATAGCCAATTAGCCTGCCACAAAGTTATTGAGATGTTGAGTCTATAGCAAAGGTCTCCATCACTATTGTAATATTCCCCAGCTCCTAGCCAGTGATGCTTTTTCTTTAAAAAAATAATCAGGCTGGACCACATTCTTTCCTACACTTAAGAGGTATCGTTTTCCTGATAACTCACCCAGATGGCCCCTAGCTTGAGATCACAGAGAGTGCTAATCGCTCTTCTTCCCTAGCAACAGCTAATCAGCACATTCCAGGCATTGCTCATAATCAAGTATCCCCCAGATGGCCAGGCCAGGACTGATCATGGTGTTGGCAACTAAAGTAAACCAATCATTTCAAAAGTCTATTTCCCTTACCCAATCATGTAATGTCAAGGCTTGGAAACTCCCTGCTTGTGGTTTTGCCCTTTAAAAACCTTGTTCCCCTAGACCTGAGGGCTGCACTCCTCCTGCTTCGGCAGGAAGGTTTGTGACCCAGGTTAGAGCTTGTATTGAATAAACGCTCATGTGTTTGCAGCATAGTCAATTCCTGGTGGTCTTTGGGGGTCTCACAAACTGGACATAACATTTGGGGGCTCACCCGGGATCCCCAAAACCCCATGACCCGACCCAAAGGGTCTTGTACCTACCAGTAAGTGTCTAAGCATCTCTGCGCAGTGTCCATATTTGCACCTACTTTCTGTTCTGAAAAGCCTTGAGGTGTCTGTAAGAGTGGCAAGATGTGATTATAAGGAAGACATGCCCAGGGTGGGGGTTACAGGTGCTGAAATCAGGGAGATGTTCCTGGATTCATCTGTATTTTGATGGACACTCAGGTAGAGCCCCACCATCAGGAGGTAGTTCAGATAGAACCTACCCACTGTTCTGGGCTTCTGTGGCAGGGAAACCAGTGGAGGAATCAGAAGGTCTGTGAGTCTGAATTTAAGTTGCAAAAGGGCTACAGTGGCCATTAGTTTGTGCTTGTCTTTTTGTTTTGTTCCTTGTGTTTATGATGAGGAGGATATTGTGCCTGTTCTGGAGGAGGAACCTGTTTCCAGTTTTTTCCTTCCCCACCACAAGTGAAATCCAAGCACTTGGTTTCATTTTTGTTTTCAGTTGCAGAAAGGCTACTTTTTACTCATTTGTTTGTCTTGTTCCTTGTGGGGGTTTTTTGGTCTTTGTTTGTTTCGACTTGTGACTCTTCCACCCTAGGGGAATTCTCCCTTCCCTCATCCAGCCACAGCAGGATCTGCAGAAGCAACGGGATCAGTGGGCACTCCTGCAGCAGGTGGAGATGCAAAGATGGGGCCAGGAATGAAGTTGTCTGGGACCGCTCTTGGCCAGCTAACAGCTGCCACTGAACACACGTTCACTGTGAGCAGGGTGGCCTGCGCAAGCTTGCCCAGGCTGATGGGACAAAGTGCTTGAAATTACAGCTGAATGGAGTAAGACAAGATTTGTCTGTCTGTTCAAATGTACATGTGGCCATTACATGCTTCTCTCTGACTGATCTTAAATGGTTACTATTCTCTGTATGTCTCGGTTATAGATTAACAGTTACTGGATATGTTTAAAGGTTAAATCTAAACTCTTGTTTAGAACATATATATGTGTGCATATGTGTTTGTGAGAGCTATAGAAGCACAGATTTTTTTTTAAATAGCAATGATGTGGCTTGCCATGTCATGTGATGTGACTCCGCCATCTTGAAATTGCCACATGGTATGTGGTGGGCAAAGAAAAATTACAGAACCTCTTAGTCATATTGAATTTTGTTTATCATCCTATTTCCTTTTAGACTAAGGAGACAAGTCTCATTTTAAATTGGTATTGATTTTAAAGATTAATTTTTTGCACTGGTAAAATTTGGTTTTGACTTTTAAAATTATGGTTATGCTTTGTGACTTCGCTCCTAAAAAGAGAACTTTATTTTAATGTCACAAAATGGATTTCTTCTAAAAATGTGTATAAGGCTATAGAACATTTTAAAGTTTATCAGGCATTTTAAAATAATAAGCTTGGGCAGTCTAACAAAGAACTTGGAACAGTTTCACAACACTTTGGGGGAAGACAAAAGACCTTGGTATTTATTTTATTAATTTTACCAAATGAAACCAAGCCATACTGTTTGAGCCAATTAAGAAAATTGCCGTTTTTGCAGTGCATCATGTCACGATGGTAAAAACCTATGGAATGACTTAGTAAAGAAATGATGAAAAAGATTTTGATGGAAGGTTTTATGTTGTCTGAAAAGCAAGAGAGAAAGCATGAGACCGGGATAATAAAGAAAAGAAAAAAGAAAAGAAGAGAAGAGAAAAGAAAAGAAAAGAATAGCTTGTCTAAAATAAAAATTTCTGGTTAAACCAGAAGAACGGATCTTGGAAAAGCCTAACCTGAAGGTATATAAAATGTGATGGAAAGTCAGAATATGAATGGAAAGCCAGAAGGCATACGAACTATATTTGCTCTGGTTTTTCATACCTACAAATATGATTTAAGAAAGAACTGTAAAATATGTTGCCCTTCATTTAAAAGGCTGGTGATTCTTCAGTGCAAAATGTTTTCTTTAAAGGGGGAAGAGAACTGCAGCTCCATGTTAGCCCAGGGTTATACAGGGTTGTAATCATTCATACCATTATATGAACTATATGCCTGGCTGCCAGTTCCTGAGTGGATGGATTAATGCTGTTCCTTTCTGGCTGATAGGTTTGGTGTGGCCAGAATAGTTCAAGCACAGTTTAAAATTGTTCTATGCTGTTCTGTTATGCAGTTGGTTCTAAAACGTATTTGCTCACTTGGTTACGGGGACTGTAAGTGCTCCACAGCGCTACATCATGGGAGGCGGCAACACCATCAATGACACCTAATGGTTACGTTATACATTGCCAGCCCCAGCCTGTAACAACCCGTGGCTAGCCCCCATGTTGGCTCAGGGGTAAAGAGGGTGGAACTATGGTTTCATCGCCATCTTTGTCGAGGGCTGCCGGCTGTGCTCAGTTCCCTGTTTGCTGCTAAGTGAAACTTCTGTCCTTTAAACTTTTTGCTGTTCAGCCTTAATGCAATATGGTAGGTTCAGCAAGATTTGCTGGCCCCTCTATGAACTGTGTCTGACTAAGAGTTTTGCTTTGCTTTTAGTTCACAAAGATACTTAAAGTTATGCTAATGACTACAGTTGGTTTTAGTCTATTCATGTTTTCAAGGTGAAGCCCAGGATGTGTAACTATGAAGTTTGCCTATGTAGATCTACTTGAAATGATAAGGTTCTAAAACACTCATCTAAGAAATATGCCAGAATTAGAGATTACAATTACTAATATATTTCCTTTTGTAAATTAAAAATTCATATGAGTTTCAGGAAATCAAAAAGTCAGAAGGCCTGGATCTGGTATAACTAAAACGGACCCCTGATGAGTTTTTCCCTTGGTCTTGGGATTCTTCATTTTTCCTTATTCCTAGACAAATTTTAACTCCTGTCTCTAGTCTGAATTTGTCTCAGCAGATTTTTTTTTACCTGGCTGACAGAATCTATTCGGGGATCATCTATGGACTGCAAGCTGAAATCTGGACTTGCTGGAAGCTGACATAATTGCTCCCTGCCTCTTCAGTTGGATCAACTAACCAAACACTTCTGAGGACTGCCCCATTGCCCAGCCTTTGGCTAGCATTTCAGCCTTCCTAGCCCCTGATGCCAATGGTACCATTGTCAGCATTGAAGCAACTCCAGAATAAAAGACCTTTCCCCCTAATCCCACCTAATAGGCTAAAACAATAAATCAAGAAGGGCCCCTCAATGTAAGGTTAAATAGTCTGAACACATCTCAGGGATTGGAGACAGTGTCCTCTTGAAAAGGGGGGAATTCAAATTTAAAATTTGAATCTTGGGGCAACATGATTGAGGTCCTGGGAACAAGTTTAGATGAAGGAGAGGGCAAGTTGAGACACACCTGCCCTGCAAGCCACATTCTTCTGCACTGGGAAGATACCGTTGCCTGGCAACCCACCCAGATAGCTCCTAGTTGGTGACCAAGGTCACATAGCCCTGCTACTAAGAAAACCCACAAGATGTGCTAATCGTTCCCCCTTTGTAACAGCAGCCTAATCAGCATGTAACAGGATATTCCAGGCATTTCTCAGAAACCTGCCAGATGGCCAGGCCAGGACCGTTATGGTCTTGGCACCTAAAATAGACCAAGGCTTGGAAATTCCCCGCTTCCATTTTTGCTCCTTAAAAACCATGTTCCCCCAGACCTCAGAGCTGCATTCCTCTCTGTTTCCACAGGGAAACTGATATATTAATAGCCACCTCCTGCCAGCTAAATGATCTGGACACATTTTGAGGATTCGAGACAGTATCCTCTTAAAAAGGGGAGGAAATGAGAGGTCCAAAGTTTAAAATCAGAGTCTTAGGGCAGCATGACTGAAGTCCTGGACAAAAGTCTACACAAAGGGCTGGGTTAATTAAGACATGTCTGGCCCACTGCAGGGACTAATCAGGCTCGACCACATTCCTTCCTGCACTTAAGAGATATCGTTTCCTGGCAACCCACCCAGATGGCCTCTAACAAGTTGTGACCACAGAGAGTGCTAATTGATCTTCCCTAGCAGCAGCTAATCAGCACATTCCAGGCGATGCTCATGATCCCCCAGATGGCCAGGCCAGGACTGATCATGGTGTTGGCAACTAAAGTAAACCAATCATTTCAAAAGTCTATTTCCCTTACCCAATCATGTAATGTCAAGGCTTGGAAACTCCCTGCTTGTGGTTTTGCCCTTTAAAAACCTTGTTCCCCTAGACCTGAGGGCTGCACTCCTCCTGCTTCGGCAGGAAGGTTTGTGACCCAGGTTAGAGCTTGTATTGAATAAACGCTCATGTGTTTGCAGCATAGTCAATTCCTGGTGATCTTTGGGGGTCTTTACTGATTCCATCTCTGTGGGTCCATATGTGTCTTGCTCAGTTGATTCAGAGAGCCTTGTTCTCCTGGTGTCCTCCATACCTTCCATCTCTTACACATCTTCTGTAGGATTTGCTGAGCTCTGAGAGGAAGGGATTTGATGACGGCATCCCATTCAGAGCTGTGGGTTCCAAGGACTCTCTCTGTGTAATGTCTAGCATCTCTCCCATCTGCTGCAAGAGGAAACTTCCCTTATGACTAAATAGGGCTCTGCTCTACAACAGGATATCATTAGTTCTTTTATTTATACACCTTTAAATATTTATCTAGTCTTACTCTTTTATTTCTGTGATTAAAATATGTCATTTCTTCCTTTTCTTTCCTCCTTACAAGCCCTTCCATATACCTCCCTCTTTGTCTTCTTTCAATTTAATGGCCTCTTTTTTCTTTTTTTGTAGTTAGTAAGTTCCTCCCCTTAGTCATTCCCCTACCCCCCCTTGCCTGCCCCTCCACCACCCTTGCAAATGCACCCCAGCACATCCAGTCTCATCAGGACTATGTACTTCCTCTTTCTCAGTGGGTTTCACCCTGGGCCAGGATTGGTTGCACATTCCATTGATCTCTGCTCTATCTTAACCCCATCACCCATGATTGCCCCTCTCCCTGCAAGCCCTCTGTCCTCTTGTCTCCACTCATCCTACGTCTGATCCCCACTCTATTCCCTCAGCGTTCCCTCTCCTATCCTGTTCCTTTTCTCTAACCACTTCTACCGACTATTTCTCCCTCTGAGTGAGATTCAAGCATCCTCCCTTGGGCCCTCCTTGTTTCTTACCTTCTTTAACTCTATAAGCTGTAGTATGTATGTAGTATGTAGTATAGTATTTTGTACTATATATGTCTGATAATTGCTTATAAGTGACTACATACCATGTGTGTCTTTCTGGGTCTGGGTTTACCTCACTCAAGATTATGCTTTTTTTTTTTTTTTTTAGTTCCACTGTTTTGCCTGCAAATTTCATCATATCACTTTTTAACAGCTGAGTAATACTCCATTTTGTAAATTACCCTATTTTCTTTGTCTGTTCTGCTTGAAAACATTAAGAATGCCCTGAAGTGCTAGAAACTAATACAAAACAAACAAACAAAAAGCCCACCTGAATTCTGATGTAATACAGCATTAGAACTGTCTACATCATGAGCATTATTATTTAAAACAAAATTTTACTACATATTTTAAAGCCCATCTTTCCAGAATTAAGTCAGTTTTTACTCATTAAATTTTATAGTTCAAAAGATATTTTGTAAAACTTAATGAACCTAAATCCAAGAAAGCCAATGAATTACTACCTATGACAACCTAAAGAAACCTGTGGGAAACATCTCAAAATAAAACTTAGACATAAATATTGCACACATCATCTTAGAATTTAAACTTGATAAATAGTTTTTGTGTTTTTTCCATGTTCAGGTCTTGCCTAACCTAATTTTGCATTTCTAGTAATTAGTGACTCTTCATTACTGAATCTTTCATGGGAAGTTAATTACCCTTCTCTAACCCTCACCAAAATGTATGTTAAAAAATTATTTTTTAAACAGATCTTGCCTCAGGTTTATTTGTAAAAACAGAATAGGACAGTGGTCATCTGTAAATAGTGTGTAGGTGTGTGTGTCACACCAGTCTGTCTGTCTTCATATTAACAGAAGCCTTTCCTACTGGGCCTTCACAGGGCCCTGGGCACCCTTGGGAGCCTGGGCTGGAGCTGAAGCTTTGACCTTAGCTGGAGCTGTAGCCTTTGCCTTGGTGTGAACCTTGGGCTGTAGCTGGCAGAGCCTGCGACCCTTGGCCATGTAGCTTCGAATCTGCTTCCCAAGCTTGGGGTGAGCGATGACAGCTGAGTTTGTGTACGGGGCCCTTTAGCAAGCCACAGGCTTCACAAGGGCCTTGATGGCCTCTGCTCACGCACTCATTGCCTTTGCATTGTTTGCCTGCATCTTCTTCAGGCCGTTCTTGTGCTTCTTGGCAAAGCACATGTTCCTCAAGAACTTGGGGTCCGCTGTAAGAGATTCGTATCTTTGTGACCTGACCGGCGTTTCCTGATGCCATTTCTGAGCCATTTGTGGGACTGGTTGTGTGTGGTGTGGTTTGAAAGGAACAGGCTAGCTTCACAGGTTTCTTTATTAATTTTATACCCCATATTAAACTAAGTTCTCCCAGTACTTTTCCAGGACAAAAGGAGAAGCCGGTAAATTGAGACAAGACCCACCCTGTTGCAAAGGAATGACCACCAGACTGGCAGTTGCGAGATAACGTTGCCCAGCAACCGCTCCAAAGGTCTCCACCCCTCAGAAGAATGTTCAGGCCTGCAGTATGAGATAGGGTCGCAACTATTGCAGATGGTCCCCCACCCAGGATATTCGGGGTGTAACTTGAAGATCAGATAGCGTCTAGATGTCCAGGGCAGGACTGACTGGACTTGGGCGCCTAAAATGAACCAATCATTTTCAAAGTCAACCACCCTATAGCCCGTCACCCAATCCTAAACTGCCAAGCTTGCAATCCCCCTCCCCTGCGCTTCCTGTGCTTTTTCTTTAGAAAAACCCAAGGCTTTTGTCTCTCAGGGCTGTTCCCTGCTGACTTGCAAAGCAGCCCCATGGTGCTTTGACCTGAATAAACCTCTTGCATTTGCAACGATCCGTCTCTGAGTTTCCTTCAACTGCCTCTCTGATAATTGGGCTCCAGGTGGGCCTAACCAGTTCTTGGATCTGGCTCCACAGCGTCTGGGACCTGAAGAGAAAGATGAATTTACATTTTATTAATCAGGAAAATCCCTTTCCTGTGAGCGTCTCAGATTTAAAAATTCAATTAGCTTTACTGTTTTTCTTCTTAGAGATTACCTACATTTTAATGCTATGAACATTAATTAGAATTCAAACCATTTATAGCTTTAATAAAACCTTTGAAGTCCAGCATGGTGGCACACTCCTTTAACCACAGCTCTTGGGAGGCAAAGGTGGATCTCTGTAAGTTCAAGGCCAGCCTGATCAACACAGCAAGTTCCAGGCCAGCCAGGGAGCCTGAATCGTGAGACTGTCTTAACAAACAAAATATATCAGTAAGTTTTTATTTCTTTTACAAATACTATTCATTTTCCCTTTTCTTCCACCACACTCTTTATTTAAATATTGTTCCCCTGTCTTTTGTGAGTTCAAATTAATTTCACTCTAAGAATTTTCCCAAATAAAATCTTTCAATGTTTAAAGCATCAGCACTTCTTGCTGCAGCCCTGACCAAGGGGTTTTATATTTTATTTTATTTTTAATTGTGTGTTGGTATAATATTCTTGTGGAATGTACCCTTGTTCATTCAAATGCTGATTTCTCTACCCCACTATCTGGTTTCAAACCAGACATTGCACTGTGATGCTTATTCTCAGCATCATCTGTCTCAAGTTTGTGTAAACATGCCACCATTTGTTCTCTGTAATTGTCAATTAAATAACCAGCCAGTGCTGTTCAATGGAAAGAATAGGGTGGGACATCCTGGTCCAGATGAAAGGAGAAGGAAGCAAGTGGGAGGAGGGGGAGAGCAAAGATTGGCAGGAGAGGTCTTTGAACCATGGGGAGAGATGAACCAGACCTAAGATATGACTAAAAGCAAGTATAATGGGTAAAATCTGAATGGTAGGAAACTATGCAGGCCTGGACGTTTAGGATGGAGTAACTATTGCCCAGCATTGTGCTCTAGGTTAAACTAAATACATCATAGTCTCTGTGTGGTGATTTCAGTATACAGCTGGTTTAGGAATAACCGCTGCTTAACTAAAAAATAATCAATAATAAATATTAATAACCCACAATAAATGGTGCTCAACTAATCTAAGTATCCACATCCTTTAAATCATATTTTATCATAATTTAGTGGGGGGAATAAGCTCCCAGTGATATAAGCCAAACTTACAACCTAAAAACTCCTGGGTCAATTATTGTCTCTTGAAGAGAGACTTTTAAACAGGCCCAGGAGCAAAAGACAGCCTACTGTGGGCAGACCGGAGACTTAACATAGCAAAACTGGCTGCTGCTACAGTCTAACTGAGCGGTACCCAAGCATGGCTTCCTTATACTGTGGCTTGCTCAGAGCAACAACAGCACCCAGGGCTGAAAAGAAAGGAACTGGAAGCGGAGAGACTTCTAGACAGAGCTTGGCCTAAAACTGCATCTAAAAAAAAAAAAATGCCATGGCAGAGGGTGTTTTAATCCCTTTTGGCTTTGTTTTGGTTGTCATACTCATGGATCTGGTTGCAATATGTTTAATGGTGATGGCTCTTCTCCATGCCTTCTCCAAGAAAGTTCAAGGAGAAAATGGGGGAAAAGCCAAGGAATGGAATACTAAGTTACATATAATAGAAAGAGCACTCTTCCTAATAAAAATTAGATTAATAGCAGCTAAAATTCAAAGCCTGCTGGGTGCAAGATACTTGTCAGCTCTTTCTGGTAAGGGTCCGCCAATTCATTGTAACAACAACTAATTCCAAAAAATAACCAACTGGGCTTTGCTTGTACATCCTAAATTGGCACAAATGACCCAAAACTTAAAATTTTCTTGTCTCTTTACTTGATTTTCATTTAAAGGTTTTGGGTCACAATGATATGGATTTGAGGGAAAAAATGTTTGAACAAGTTGGTAAAGGCACATGCCTTTAATCCCAACACAAAGTAAAAGGAAACAAGCAGATCTTTGAGTTCCAGATCAGCCTAATATACATAATAAAGGCCAGGGTGGCAACTCCTGCTGTTTAGCCACTTGCAGAGATGGTCTAAGATTCAAAATGGCAAAACTTTCCTTAAGGTTACCATGTAAGTTCCTTTTTCTTAATAATAGATGTTATGTCCTTACTATTCTAAAGGTTGGATTCACATCAGTTTTAGGTTTATGTAAGGAGAGATGATGTCACACTGCTCTAAAAAGGATAGCCAATCCCCAAAACTCGTACTTCCCCAGAACTGGTACAAAAGGGTATTTTGGCTTAAGAAATATGTTCTGTTGGTCAATGTAAGGACTCAAAATTAGGCTGGGAGACAAACATGGAAACTGAATGCCTCCCATGTCAAAAAACTTTTAAATGCTTACTAAATTAAGGTGTCACTGTGCTGAAAGCTGGCTTATCCTTCCGAATGTGAGACATTTTTTTATGGGGGACAAACATTGGTCATGCTTGATGCAAAAAAGACACAGGAGGCTTACGAGTAGCAAAGTACATGCCAGCCTATTTAAGTCCTGGAAACTCAAATATTACAATTCATATGTTTAAAAGGTAAAACTGTCTTGAAAAGCCATTGCTCTAATGCAGATTCTTCTGGTGGGGTCTCACGGTCTCTGATCCTTCCCTCTCTCCAAGTTACCATGACAACAGGGAGAAGCATCACCATTCTGAGCCTCCTGCGCACTAGACTGAAAAGCCACGGCACCCTTCCTGGGGTACCTTACTAAAATGCGTATCTTGAGCTTAGCCATGAAGACACTCAGGTTGAGAGTTATTAAACACAAATGAGAAAGCCGGCTGATGCACTTCAGCTGGGTGTGGAGGTAGCATCTGGCATCCCAGCTCTGGGGAAGGGAAGATGGGAGAGCCAAGAGTTCAAGAGCAGCCTGAACCCTGTGGGGCATCCAAGAAGAGCCTGTGCTAAGGGTGACCTGTTCCAAACCCAACAAAATGAAGTTGGGGTGGTGGCTCATAGTTCACCCCTAGCCCTCAGGAGGCAAGGCAGGTGGATCTCTGTGCGTTCCACGCTAGTTGGGGCTACAAAATGAGACCCAGCTCGCATAAAACACTAACAATAGTGCATGCCTTTATTTCCAGCACTCAGGAGGCAGAGGCAAGTGATCTCTGAGTTCAAGGCCAACCTGTTCTACAGAGTGAGTTCCCAGATAGCCAGGGCTACACAGAGAAACCCTGTCTCAAAAAACCAAAACCAACCAACCAAACAAACCAAACGATAAAATACCAAAAAAATAAACTCTGTCCAAACTAACAAAAAAACAATGATGTAAAAAAAAACCCATTCACTGAATACTGAATGCCAGTGTTAGCTGGGTGTGCCCCAAGCCCAGGTTCAGTTACACGGCAAGCTCCTAGAGGGACTGCCCTTTGACCTGGGATGCCTGAGATAAAGACCCAGGTCAGCGAGAGGCTCCTCAGTGATGTCTTCTACTCTGTCACCTGTCCCAGGCCGCTCACTGTCCAAGCTTGCCCAGCTCAGCACCTTCACGCTTGCCCGGCTCAGCACCATCCTCTGTTGCAATGCCTGACTGTGGCAGCTTCCAGAAAGCCAGGCCCAACAGCTGTGAAAACAGCAGGAGGCAGAACCGACTCCTGCTCCCTCAGCGCCGCCGCAGTCGCCTCCAGCAGGGCCTCCATCTGCGTAGCGTCCTCCTCATGGTGCTGTGGTGACCCCCGGGAGAAGCAGCTGTAGGGAGAGGAGCTTGTCTGGTCCCGGGCAGAGTGGCAGTCCGTGACGGCGGGGAGGCCTCGGCTTCAGGAGCTCGAAGCAGCTGCTCGCAGCCCAGCCACAGGCCGCAGCGCTCAGGGCGCTTTCTCCACTGCACAGTCCGGGGAGTCCTGGCCGGGGGACGGTCCCACCCACACTGGAGAGGGCCCTTGTCACACGTGCTAGGTGATCAAAACATCTCCAGACGTTCTCTGAGGCCAGCCCTAGTAGGGAGGCCTCACAGGTGTGCTGCGGCCTGTCACCGAGGTTCTAGACTCCTGCCGACTGACAGCCTCCGCCCTGACAGTTACCTAGCAACAGCACCTGCTGTTAAAAGTCACCTTGTCTGCACTCGCTTCCCAAACAACTGAATCACAGTTTGTGGATGGGGCCTGGGCTTCATTTCTTTGAACAAATGTTTCAATGACTCCAAGTTGTCGCCATGTTTTCTGCTTTGCATTAGATTTCTCTGTGTTCTGTTCTGGATTCCTCTACCATGCTGGGAACCAAACACGGGCTTTCCTGCGGTGCTAATACACTCATTTAATACCAGTACTCAGCACCGGCAGGCACAAGTCTGTGAATCTCAGGTCAGTCTGGTCTCCATAGCAAGTTCAAGACCAGCCAGGGCTACAGAGTGAGACCCTGTTATAAAGAGAAAAAGAAAGGTGCCCTAGGATGGCTCAGGATGGACCAGGCGACCTCCCGCCATCATTCCCCACTTCCCACGGATGACTGTTATCTGGACAGCACTGGCCCGGGTACAGACATGACTGCAGCAGTCGAGGGAGGGGCTCAGCTTCACGCAAACACGACGCCCTGTCTACAGGGGACTCTGGGCTTCCACAGCTTTTGGGGTGTGTAGGGCTTCCAAATTCAGCTCCCCATGAATTCTGAGGGCTGACTACGGATCTGATCCAGACCCGAGGCTCTTCTTAACCCCTTCACATTTCTGTTCACCATACTCATGTCTTTTTCTTTGTTTTTCGAAAGGGTCTCACTCTGTGACAGCAGCCGTCCCGGGCTTCCCTCCTGCCTCCTGCTTTAGGCTGAGATGACACCCATGAGTCACCGTGCTGGCCTTCTTTGTGGCTTCACTAATAACTTTCACTTCTCCATTTTCCACACCATTGACAAAGAGTTTTCCCCACAGCGGTGTAGGGAGGAGAGGTCAGTCACTGATCACAGACGTGCGAACTCGGTTACTCTGCTTAGTCATGCAAACTTGAAGACTTCACACTGATCTCCCCCGCATCTGCCCGCAGACGGCTCTACTGAGCCCAGGGTTTTCAGGACTGTGACAGTCTCCTGTTCATTGAAAATCCGGAGGCTGTAGATTCTGGTGTCAGAGGAGAAGCCGGCGAGGGAAACAGAGTCCCGCTCTCGGCCTGTGGTTGTGGCTTGGAGGGGCGCTGTGACACAGGCGTTGAGAAGGAACAGGAGGCACCGACTGGGAGTATTTCATGTTTACAGATCTCAGCCGTCCCTCTCTGGTCCACAGACGTCTACTAAGGTCTTTGGGGTGGAGGGGCTGCTGCTGAGGCTGGCGAGGGGCATCTGTGCTTCACTGGATCGGCCTCTTAGGGCCGAGTGACTGATTCAGTTACTGTGTTTTCTGTTTGTCAGTTTCCCTGGAAGAGCACATGATGAATGAGCACCGCCTGGCATGTGACGGGGTGGCTCTTCACGCGTGGGTCGCTCCCCCTCTGGTGGTTGGCTGACCCTTTCACGGGGGTCGCCTAAGACTGTCTGCATCGGGTATTTACATAAATATCTGTATCAGATACTTACATTACAGTTCATAACAATTACTCACCGTAAGACACAGGCAATTAACACGAGGCCCGTGGGCAAGGCAAACCCATTTGCCTCTCTAAATAAAAGATCTAGTACCTAGTAGTCCTTACTAGCTAATGAATTGACCAATGAACTAACAGTGGATCTAACTGTCTGCTCTTTAGCTGCAAAGCTACCAGTAGCTTAGCTTAGCCATCAATGTGATCAGAGACCTGAGAAGGATAAATTATAAGCTAAATATATGTACCAATCTATGTACCAATCAAAATGACAGAGATGACTATCCAGTCCACCTCCTAGGCAGTGTCCCTGGCTCCTGTGGTCTCATGGCATCATGAGCAGAGGTGGTCCAGCCATCAGGCCCAGAAGATGCGAGACTGTTTCTGTGGAGAAAGGAACACGAGAGATTGACCTCACCTCATCTTCAGCAACGTGAAACTATGACTCTCCAGGGGTCCACAGCTTTGTCCACAGTTTAGGCTGGGTCCTAGCGATGGGCCAGTTGGGGCAGTCTCGCATATCACAATCCAGAGTCGTCATCTGTCACTGTGCCCAAATCTTCTCAGAGACCTTGGAGAACTCTGCCAGGATTTTGGGGCTCTGTCATAATAAGCTTACACATGTTAAAATGCCATACTCCACAGATCTCTGACAAGCTTGAGGGCCAGCATATAAGTTACTCTTTGTCCATTTCTATTTATCTACTCTAACTTACATCCTGCAAAACAGAATGCCATAATCTCTAATTCTGGCATATTCCTTAGATAAGTGTTTTAAGACCGTATCTATTTTAAGTAGATATATATAGGCAAACATCATAGTTACCCATTCTAGGCCTAACCTTGAAAACATAAGCAAAAGACTAGGTAAAACTCAATCTTGTAACCAACTGCAGTCATTAACATAACTTTAAATATCTTTCTAAGCTAAAATCAAAGCAAAACTCTCAGTCAGATACAGTTCATAGAGGGGCCAGCAAATCTTGCTGATCCTACCACATTGCATTAAAACTAAACAACAAAAAGTTTAAAGGACAGAAGTTTCACTTAGCAGCAAGCAGGGAACTGAGCACAGCCGGCAGCCCTCGACAAAGATGGCGATGAAACCATAGTTCCACCCTCTTTACCCCTGAGCCAACATGGGGGCTAGCCACGGGTTGTTACAGGCTGGGGCTGGCAATGTATAACGTAGCCATTAGATGTCATTGACGGTGTTGCCGCCTCCCGTGATGTAGTGCTGTGGAGCACTTACAGTCCCCGTAACCAAGTGAGCAAATACATTTTAGAACCAACTGCATAACAGAACAGCATAGAACAATTTTAAACTGTGCTTGAACTATTCTGGCCACACCAAACCTATCAGCCAGAAAGGAACAGCATTAATCCATCCACTCAGGAACTGGCAGCCAGGCATATAGTTCATATAATGGTATGAATGAATACAACCCTGTATAACCCTTGGCTAACATGGAGCTGCAGTTCTCTTCCCCTTTAAAGAAAACATTTTGCACTGAAGAATCACCAGCCTTTTAAATGAAGGGCAACATATTTTACAGTTCTTTCTTAAATCATATTTGCAGGTATGAAAAACCAGAGCAAATATAGTTCGTATGCCCTCTGGCTTTCCATTCATATTCTGACTTTCCATCACATTTTATATACCTTCAGGTTAGGCTTTTCCAAGATCCGTTCTGGTTTAAACAGACATTTTTATTTTAGACAAGCTATTCTTTTCTTTTCTTTATTATCACAGTCTCATGCTTTCTCTCTTGCTTTTCAGATAACATAAAACCTTCTATCAAAATCTTTTTCATCATTTCTTTACTAAGTCATTCCATAGGTTTTTACCATTGTGACATGATGCACTGTAAAAACGGCAATTTTCGGGGCTGGAGAGATGGCTCAGTGGTTAAGAGTGCTGTCTGCTCTTCCAAATGGAACCGGGTTCAATTCCCACCACCCACATGGCAGCTCAAAACTATCTGTAATGCTAGTTCCAAGGGATCTGACACCTTCACACTAATGCACATAAAATAAAATTTTAAAAAAAAATGCAATTTTCTTAATTGACTCAAACAGTATGGCTTGATTTCCTTTGGTAAAATTAATAAAATAAATACCAAGGTCTTTTGTCCTCCCCCAAAGGGTTGTGAAACTGTTCCAAGTTCTTTGTTAGACTGTCCAAGGTCATTATTTTAAAATGCTTGATAAACTTTAAAATGTCTTATAGCCTTAAACACATTTTTAGAAGAAATCTGTCTTTGCAATATTAAAATAAAGTTCCCTTTTTAGGAGTGAAGTCACAAAGCATAACCATAATTTTAAAAGTCAAAACCAAATTTTGCCAGTGCAAACAATCCAATCTCTAAAATCAATACCAATGTAAAATGAGATTTGTCCTTTTAGTCTAAAAGGAAATAGGATGATAAACAGAATTTATTACCACTAAGAGGTTCTGTAAATTTTTTTCTTTTCCTTTGCTCTGCCTCATACCACGTGGCAATTTCAAGATGGCAGAGTCACATCACATGGCATGGCCAACCACATGGTTGCTATTTAAAAACATTAGATATTACAAACACATATGCACATATATATGTTCTAAACAAGAGTTTAGATTTAACCTTTAAACATATCCAGTAACTATTAATCTATAACCAAGACATACAGAGCATATTAACCATTTAAGATCAGTCAGAGATAAGCATGTAATGGCCACATGTACATTTAAACAGACAGACAAAACTTTTCTTACTCCATCCAGCCGTAATTTCAAGCACTTTGTCCCATCAGCCTGGGAAAGCGAGCTCTGCCTGCCCCAGGCTCCTACCAGCCACCCAAGCTTATAGCGTTGGGAGCATGAGACAGGCAGAGTCACCATGGTGCACAGCTGTTTAGTCACCTGCCTACTGAGACCACCATAAACCGACAAACAAACAAACTCATAAAATGGCAACACAAGAAAACAAGGTACTGGTACAATGTGCACAAAAAGAAAGGAAGAGGAAGGAGAAACCAACGGGATAGTGGCCTATCTCTCAATGGGCTCTCTGCTGTGTTCCATAGGGGTGGCCTGCCCCAAAATTGGGCTCCACGTTTTAGTACCAGAGACTGAAATGGCAGCCTGTCATTCTGCCAGACCAGTTGATCTGAGGTCGCTATTCCCTTGGCCCACCACCGCCGTCACTGCTGAAGTGTTTGCCACCCTTGCAGTTCCTGATGTGGCAGGGAGGAGGAATAGTGGGCAGGTGGGAGGGCTGGGAGGATTGGGGAGGGATTAGAGGAAGTCTAGCCATAGCATCTGTCATAATCCAATACACACAAAGACTCTTTGTCAAGAAACAAAACAGAGACACAAACAGGAACAAAGTAGCCACTCCAAGTCTGACAACAAAAATGAAACTGAGCACTTGGCTGCTGCTAATGGCAGTAAAGGAGAAAGCAGAAACTGGTTCCAGGACAGGCAGAATATCTGCCCTGAAGAGGTTTCTCATAAACACAAGAATAAAACAGAAAGACACAGACTGAGTGGCCGTAAAGCCTTATTGAAGCTCAGACCCACAGACCTTCAGATTCCCGCTCTGGTTTCCCTGCCACGGAAGCCCAGATCAGTGGGTGGGTTCCATCTGAGCCACCTTCCAACATTGGGACTCTACCCAGTGTCCACCAAAAGAAACCGATGAAGCCAGATATATCTTTCTGAGTTCAACCAATGTTATCAGCCAGCACATCTGCCTATAATCTTATTTTGCTACTCTCACAGATATGGACACCTCGAGGACTTTTGGAATAGAGAACAAAAAGTAGACACATGAACACTGCACAGAGACACAAAGACACTCACCACCCAGCATAAGACCCTCTGGGTCAGGGTCCTAGAGTTTTGTTGAGGATCCCAGAGGAGCCCTCAAATGTTAGCCCAGTTCGTGAGACTCCCAACGACTACCAGGAATTGACTCCAATGCAAAACACATGAGGGTTTACTGAATAGAAGCTTGAGCCCAGGTCACAAACCTCCTGTGGAAGCAGAGAGGAATGTCGGGGTGAGAGGCGGTCTAGGGGAAGAAGGTTTTTAAAGGGAAAGAACACAAGCAGTGGGTTACATGCCTTGGTGTTACATGATTGGGTAAGGGAAATTGACTTTTGAAATGATTGGTTTACTTTAGGAACCAAGTCCATAAACGGTCTGGCCTGGCCATCTGGGTGAGTTGCCAGGAGACAGTATCTCTTTAAGTGGTTCTGACCAGGCCATCTGGGTCAGTTTCCCAGCAACTGTAACTCTAGTGGGCAGGAAAAGAATGCAGTAAGGCTGGCTCCTCCCCACAGGTGGCTGGACATGTCTTCATCTGTCTGGCCTTTGTTCAGGCTTGTTCTTTAAACTTTAATTCAATAACCAAACCAAAACAAAACAAAACAAAAACTAATTTTTAATTCTTTAGTCTCTCACAAGCACATTAGAAGAGCATGAGGTCTGACAGTGGGAAAAGGAGAGGATTGGTTGGAGAAGCATTCTTATGGAAACTCACGAAGTCATTATCTTAAAAGACAAAAATAAAATGGCAGTATGCTGTATAGTTTTATGTCGCTTGATGCCAGCTAAAGTCATCTGCGCAGAAGAACCTCCGTAAGCCTATAGGGCATATTCTTATTAGTGCTTGACGGGGGAGGATGCAGTCTGTGGGTGGTGCTATCCCTGGGCTGGCGGTCCTGGGTTCTGTAAGAAGCACCTCAGCAAGTCACAGGGGCAAGCCAGTAAGCAGCACCCTTCCTCGATGGCCTCCACATCAGCTCCCGCCTCGGGGGCACGTCCTGACTTCCATGATGAACAGTGCTGTGGAAGTACAAAGCTGAATGAACCTTTTCGTCCCTAACTTGCTTTTTGGTTTTTGGTCATGGCACTTCTTTCTTTGTTTTGTTTTTGTTTTCCTAGACAGGGTTTCTCTGTGTAGCACTGGCTGTTCTGGAACTCACTCTGTAGACCAGGCTGGCCTTAAATTTAAAGCTCCACCTGCGTCTGCCCCAGCCCCACTCTCCACTAGTGCTGGGATTAAAGGCCCACACCACCACTGCCCAGCGCTGTCGTTATAGCAATAGTAACTCCAACTAAGACAGGGAGGGATTCAGTGTGAGCCTGAGAGGGAACAGGTGGAGCACAATGGGCCTGGCAGCATTCACCTTTTGTCCCAGAGCTCTGCAGGTAGAGGCAGGCAGATCTCTGAGATACTGTCCAGCCTGGTCTACACAGTGAGATCCTGTAAAAAAAAAAAAAAAAAAAGCCCTCTTCTGGCACGCAGGCGTACATGCAGACAGAACATTCATACATTAAACAAATAAAACAGCAAAAAAAAAAAAAAAAAAAGCCGTAAACAAACTTAAAAAAAATTCCTTTTCATACAATATATTTGAGAATATTCTTTCCCCTCCCCGAACTCCTTCTAGAGCCTTTATCTCCCTATTCACCCAACTTCATGGTCTTTCTTTCTAAAAAAACAAAAGACAAAACAAAACTTAAATTAAAAAAAAAATCATAGCTGGGCAGTGATGGCACACACCTTAATCTCAGCACTCCGGAGGCAGAGGCTAAACCCTATCTTGAAAGACACACACACACAGAGGAAGCCACTGAAAAGAACCCTTAAAAATTGTGATAAGGATGCTGTAGTGTAGCTCTTTACCGTTGGTGTCTTCGGGCAGGGACTTGGGTAAAGAAGGACTCGGTTTTGTTTAAGGGGCTGGCCACTGGGAGTTTGGCCATGCTCCAGTGAGGATATGGGCAACACAAATAGGACTTGGTAATTTTTTCTTTTTTGTTTTTATTTTTCCTTTCTTTTTTATTTGTTTTTTGTTTTTTTGTTTTTTAGAGACAGGGTTTCTCTCTGTAGCCGTGGCTATCCTGGACTTACTTTGTAAACCAGGCTGGCCTCAAACTCACATCAATCCACCTGCTTCTGCCTCCCTAAGTGCTGGGATTACAGGTGTGCACCACCACTCCTGGCTTTTTCTTCTTCTTCTTCTTTTTTTTTTTTTGGTGGGGGGGTCATAAGGGTGGGAGTGGACCCGAGAGAACTGGGAAATAAATGTGATCAGGGGGCATTATGTAAAATTTCCAAATAATTAACAAAAATATTATATAATTAAAAAAGATTTCAGTCATTTTATCAAGCACTTTGATTTTTTAAGAAGATTTATTTATTCATTTATTATGTATACAGTGTTCTGCCTGCATGCCAGAAGAGGACACCAGATCTCACTATAGATGGTTGTGAGCCACCATGTGGTTGCTGGGAATTGAACTCAGGACCTTTGAAAGAACAGCCAGTGTTCTTAACCTCTGAGCCATCTTTCCAGCCTGCACTTTTTTAATAATTTATTTTATTTTATGTGCATTAGTGTGAAGATGTCAGATCCCTTGGAATTGGGGTTACAGACAGTTGTGAGCTGCCATGTGGGTTCTGGGAATTGAACCTGAGTCCTTTGGAAAATCAGACAGTGCTCCTAACCACTGAGCAATCTTTGATTTTTGATTTTTTTTTTTCTTTAAGATCATTCAGTTCTCATTAGGGGTTATGATGCATCAGCAACAGGAGAAAGTTTTGGCATTTTTTTTTCTTCATTCCTTTAAAGCCACCTGTTTAACTTTTCAGTAAGTATGCTAATCATTTTACTCACTCTGTTTGTCTTTACAACTCAAAACACAGAAATAAATAATTGTCCCAAATAGTTTACTATGATGTAATACATTATCTCTCAACTTTAAGATATATATTTGTAATCCTTGAAGCAGGATTTTATGTTTGTTTATTTGGGTTTTTTGAAACAAGGCTTCTCTGTGTTGTCCTGGCTGTATTCACTCTGTAGTCAGAGATCCACCTGTCTCTGTCTCTCATGTGCTGAGATTAAAGATGAGTACCAGCAAGCCAGGCTCCTTAAAGGAGGTTTTTAAAGTCACTTAAAAAAAAAAGTTCAGTGGGCTGAAGAGATGGCTCAGTGTTTAAGAATATTTGTTGCTGTTATGGAGGACCCAGGTTCAATTCCCAGCACCCACAAGATGGCTGGAGACCATCTGTAACTCCTAAACACTCACATAGCATATATTCATAACCATAAAATAAATATTTTTAAAATTTATAAAAATATTTATAGTTATACCACCAACACCTTCTCCTCCTCCCCCTCCTCCTCCTCCTCCTCCTCCTGTATGTACAGGTGCTCTACCTGATATACGTCTGGGTACCACGTGTGTTGTCTAGAGAGTCTGGAGGTGGAGGAGAATTGGATGCTCTGGAACTGGACTTACAGGTCGTGCTGAGCCATCTCTCGCTAGCCCCTAGAACTGTATCTTACATAGGTTTGGCTACCATGTAGACCTTGAAAAACCTGTCTGTTCACTTGTGTTTTATTTGTTTTGTTCTGTTTTTGTTTGTTTGTTAGTTTGAGGCAAAGTTTCTCTGTGTATCCCTGGCCATTCTGAGACCAGGCTCACAGAGATATGCCTGCCTTGGCCTCCCAAGTGCTGGGATTAAAGGCATGTGCTACCAGACCTAGCTCATTTGTTTGGTTGGTTTTTGAGACAGAGTTTCTCTGTGTGTAGCTCTGTCTGTCCTGGACTCTGGATCATTTGTATTAAAGATCCTGGGGAGGCAGACTTTTTTGGGCAGCTCATTTAACTGGTGGCAGGGGTCAAAAGCTATTTAAACTTCTAGGAGCAGGTAGAAGCTTCCAGGATGAGTGTACACCATTGGCTGGGGCTAAAATGCTGGGAATGCTTTATTTGCATGAAGAGGAATGCTTGTTGGTCAGGAGCTTGTAAGGAGAGAGAAAGCTCAATCTGTGTGTGACTTCCTCTGATGAGCAAGGGTGGGGGTCACAGTGTTATGTCCAGATATTAAGGTCCCCAAAGACCACCAGGAACCCAACCATGTATGCAAGAGCAAAGAACTTCATTAAGGCTTAAGCTTGGTCTTTCCACCGTCATCAACACAGTGGATCAGAGAGGAGAGCCCCAAGCAGCTGCACAGCAGGGTTTTTATTGGGGTTTGAGCGTGAAGTGGGAATTCCCAATTTAGCAGTTATGACTGGATGACATTCAGCAAGGGCAAGGTTGTTACAAAGTGATTGGTAACTAACAAAATTAACATTGAGTGAGCTATTTATAGACCTCAGGAATGTTTGGTCTGCCCAGCCCAGATGCCCCACCCTGAGATAAGATTCCTTCCCATTCTCGTGGTTACCTCCAGGCTATTCCTTAGGTGGGGAATTTTATGGTTTTTTTATTCCTGCAATTGGTGACTTATGGCCTAGTTCCTGGGACTGATGACTTCAGAGTGTGTGTGTGTGTGTGTGTGTGTGTGTGTGTGTGTCAGTCCTGGTCCTTTCATTTCCAACTCAGGCAGGATACAATCTCAAATATTTGAGATGGGTCCAAGGGCTGGTATTGAGACTTTTTTCTAATGCTAGGCATAATTGTGCAAGGGGCACAAAGCATGACTAGAAGAAAGAGAACTTAAAAGACCCCTGCCTCACCCTAAGTTAAACATAGCTAACGCCATTTTGTGAGACACCACTGTTTTGTAAAACTCTAAAGGCTAAATAAAAAACTAAAAAATTACTAAAAAACCCAGCTGTGTCACCCACTTGGGATATCTGCGGTCAGGCTGCCCCAGTTGAGTTAAAAACAGTTTGTGTTAATCACCCTCATGGATATCTGTGAGACTGTTCCAGTTAAGATAAGGGTCCTAAAGAAAACAACAGGTGGCGGGCCACGTCAAGGAGTCATCATGACCATTTTGACCACCCAGTTCCTAAAATCTTGGTGTCTCTGCCAAACTTTGACACAAACCGTGGTCTCATGTAAACGTACCAATCAGCCCCCTGTAACCATGCCTCTCGCTTCTGTACCAGCACTTCTGCTCTAAAACCCTATAAAAACCCCAGCTTTCCACCCAGGAGGCGCGCAAAGTCCTCCGAATGACTCTGCTTCCCCGGGTACCCGTGTATCAAAATAAAAGCCTCTTGCTGTTTGCATCCGAATGGCCTCGTTGTTCCTTGGGAGGGGGTCTCTCAGAGGAAAGATACCCAGCCAGGGATCTTTCAAACTAAGGGCCAATTTTCTGGTTTGTCAATTGACATTATAGGAACCCATTCCTTATGCCAGGGAGTCCCTGTTGGTATAATGTTCTTTTAAAATGTATATGCCTTACCCTTGTTAATTCAAATGATGACTTCCCCACCCCCAGCTCTCTGGTTTCAATCTGGATATTGTATTGTGATACTCACTACACAAATAAAGCAACTAGATACAATGTTGTGCAATGGGAAGAGCCAGAGGACAGGAAAGAGGGGAGGAGCTAGAGAACAGGAAGGGGCGAGAAGGAGGAGGAGCTCGAGGAGAGAGAGCACGAGGAGAGAGAGCACGAGGAGAGCACGAGTGGGGGAAGAGAGCTTGGAGGACTTAAAGCATGAACCAGACCTAAGATTTCACAAAAAGCAAGTAAAATGTGGGAAATCTAAATGTTAGGAAACTGAGGGCTTGGAGGTTTAGGAGGGAGTAAACATTGCCCAGCATTGTGTTCTAGCTTAACTAAAAACCCAGTCTCTGTGTGGTGATTTGGTTTTACAGCTGCTGAGGATTAACAGCAGCATTACCAGAAGTTAAACCCATAGTAAATATTAATAATCGACTACAACAAGTCCCTTTCGACTTAGCATTTCAGCCTGTTAGGTAGGATAAAGACTGATGAATTTCTCTTCTGTAGTTTCTTCAGGCTGACATTAAGATGAAGATACTGGGGACCCAGGAAGGCTGAAAGGCTAGTCAAAAGCTAAACAATGAGGCACTTATCAAAACCATGTAATTAGTGATCCAGTTGAAGAGATAGGGAGCCGTCACATTGGCTGGACTGGTTTGCATCAGCTTTCAGCAACTTGAGATCTCAGTTCACTGATCCCTGAATGGAGTCTGTCACCCAGGTGAAAACATGCTGAGACAGGTTTAGACTAGAGGTATAAGTTAAAATTTGTCTAGTAATTAAGGAAAGTGAGTAATCGCAAGGCCAAGGGGAAAATCTCATTTCAAAATCAGGAGGTATACTCATGGAAAAAGCAGGAAACAGGTGTCTGCAAGACAGCAGGAGTAGACTCATGCCATTAAGACCTACTAAAAGCTATGGCTTTAGGTCAGAGATCTACACATTAGACATCGAGCTGTTTTTAGCATGATGAGAAACAACTTTAAGTCTATCTGTAGAAGACAACCAAAAGGAAATTAAAATCTCGAGCTTGCGACTGAATAATAAGCAGTCAGGGCTCCATCAGCTTATCAGAACTCTATTGATCATTGTCAAAATTCAAAACCTTTGAAATCGTATAACAATAAAAGCACAATAGCATAGAGGGGAAGAAAAATATGAAATATCTCCCAATTTTAGTATGCCTTAAATTACTTTCTTATATTACAACTTTCATTCATATACCTTAAAACATCTTAGACCCATAAACATTTTACAACTTGCATTTACCAACCTTAAAATACCTTCTTAGGCCCTCCACTTTTCTTGCATTTATCAACTTTGAAACACATTCCTAGAGAGGTTTTCTTTCAAAACTTAAATTACCCGAGAGACCAAAGAATTAAAAATCAGTGGGTATTGTTTTAAAGTTTAAAGCATAAGCCTGAACAAAGGCCACTCAAACAGAGATATGTCCAGCCACCTGGGAAAAGAAACTAGCTTTATGCATTTTTTTCCTGTCCACTAGAGATACAGTTGCTAGGAAACTGGCCCAGATGGCCAGGCCAGAACCACGTATGGTCTTGACGCCTAAAATAAACCAATCATTTCAAAAGACATTTTCCCTTACCCAATCATGTAACACCAAAGCATGTAAGTCCCTGCTTGCAGTTTTGCCCTTTAAAAACCTTGTTTCCCTAGACTGCGGGGCCACATTCCTCTCCTATTTCCACAGGATGTTTTGTGTCCCGTGTTGGAACACATATACAATAAAAAAAACAAAACAAAACAAAAAAAAACTCTCCTGTATTTACAGCGGAGTCTATTCCTGGTCTTTGGGGGTCTCAGGAACTGGGCACAACATTTTGGGGGCTCGTCTGGGATCCCAAAACTCCAGGATTCTGACCCGGGGGGTTTTATGCCAGTGGTGTCGTGTCTACGTGTCTCTGTGCAGTGAACCTGTGTACTTTCTGTACTCTAAAATTCCTCAGGGTGTCTGTATCTGGGCAGCAGGCCATGAGTAGGGTAAAAGTTCTGTAAAATCACAGCTGCTGAAGTAAGAAAGACATTTCTGGTTTGATCAGTATCCTGGTGGGTAGTGTCCACCACCCACTTCTCTGCAGCTTCCGTGGCAGGGAAACCAGAGCAGGAATCTGAAGAAACTCTTTGGGTCAGATGTTGTGTTTTTCCCACTGGAGGAATCTGTTTCCGTGCATTTATCTGTCTGTTTCTGTCTATTTTGCTTTCAGCTTCCATGGCAGGGAAACCATGGTGGGACAACTCCTGGCATGCTTGAAATCACAGCTGGATTCGGAAGGAAGAAGGGTTTTGTCTGTTTAAATACATGTATGGCCATTACATGCTTGTTTCTGAATGATCCAAAATGGTTAATATGCTCTGCATGTCTTAGTTATAGATTAAGAGTTATTGGATATGTTTAAAGGTTAAATTCAAACTCTTGTTTAGAACATATATATGTGCCTATGTGTTTATAATAAGATCTATAAACGCATAGAGGTGTTTAAATAGCAACCATGTGGCTTGCCATGCATTGTGATATGACTGCCATCTTGAGATTGCCACCTGGTATGGGGGCAGAGCAAAAAAAGATTACAGAACCTATTAGCTGTAATAAATTTTATCATCCTATATCCTTTTAGACCAAGAAGACAAGTCTCATTTTAAATTGGTATTGATTTTAGAGATTAAATTGTTTGCACTGGTAAATTTTGCTTTTAAAATTTGATTTTTACTTTAAAAATTATGATTATGCTTCATGACTTCACTCCTAAAAAGAGTAGTTTATTCAGATACTGCGAAAACAGGTTTTGAAGAATGTTTAAATGTTTAAGGCTATGAAACATTTTAAAGTCTATCAGGCATTTTTAATAATGACTTTGGGCAGTCTAACAAAGAACTTGGAACAGTTTCTCAACCCTTTGGGGGAGGAAAAAAAATTGGTATTTATTTTATTAATTTTATCAAATAAAACCAAGCAATATTGTTTGAGCCAATTGAGAAAAAACAGTGTGTAACCCTGGCTGTCCTGCACTTGCTTTGTAGACCATGCTGTCTGTGAACTCAGAGATCTGCCTCCCTCTGCCTCCCAAGTGCTGGGATTACAGGCGTGTGCCACCACTCCTGGCACCATCTAAGCTTTTAATTCCTCTAACTTTCACTACTTGCAATTACCAATCTTAGAATACTTCTTTACAGCTTCCTCCAGCCATCATAAAACATCTTAGATCCTCTAACAACCTTAAAACACCTTTAACAACCTTAAAACACCTTCTCACAACTTAAACTTTCACATCCTCTGACCTCCATAACTTGCATTTACCATCCTTAAAACATCTCCTTAGACCTTAAAACACTTTCTTAGATCCGTCACAACTTAAGCTTATATATGAGACTTTAACAATCTAGTTTCCACTTCCATCAGATACCTGAGAAGAATAAATATTACCTGAGTAAGTAGGAAGTACAGAGCAAGCATCCTCCAAAACTTTAGAAATGACAGAAAGAGCTGGCTGCCTGGACAGTCACCCAGTACTCCTCAGCAACACTGAGGCATCCTTTCCAGTATATGACAGACTGTTTATGAAGCAGGAATTAGGAAGGACTGTTTTTCTTGTCTTTGCAGTCGACTTCCCTACATCCAGATTGTCTACAATTTGGACAGCATGCCTTCTGCAGTTGAGTCAAGGGCAGTTTCTTGTCCAGTAGCTAGCGTGCCACATTTGAGGCAAACTCCAAATGGAGGTTCTTCAATACCCATTAACTTCTTTGAAGTACAATGGGGGTGCTGCCAGGAGCTGACACATCTTACTGTCAAAAAAAAAAAGTCTTTTATTAATAAACATCTTTAAATGCCATATTCTGTAGATCTCTGTAGGGTTTTTTTTTTTTTTTTTTAAGATTTTATTTATATGTATATAGTGTTTTGTCTGCATGTACACCTGCATGCCAGAAGAGGGCACCAGATCTCATTACAGATGGTTGTGAGCCACCATGTTGTCGCTCAGGGCCTTTGGAAAAGCAGGTAGTGCTCTTAACCTCTGAGCCATCTCTCCAGCCCCTGATTTCTGAGGTTTTTGAAGACCACTTATCTATAGTATACCTGAACAGGCAAACACTGCTTGTTTCTAGCTATTTACTATCTGATTAACTTTCAAAACATTTATAAGAGGCTAAATAAAGCTTATTTTGTAATTAACTAAACTAGTACCTAACACGATCATAGGTCTGAGTGACTGAATACTAACTTGTATTTTTAATTATCCTAAACAGTTTGTAATAGCAGCTTTCGAAGACAAGAGCTTCACATTGCATTCTAATTAGCTGCACAGGTATGATACCTTATACAAGAGTTGAAATATAAATATATACTATGTTGTAACAAAAACAACCTTAAATTTATATAAAAAATACAATAATCTATAGCAATGTAAAAATATTCGAGACACATAATTGCTCTTTAGTTTAAAAGCAGATTCAATAATCGACTCTTATATCCTATATCATCTCTTAGTCCTTTTCTCATACAAGACTGCTTTATTTTGGCCCTTTTTTTTTTTTTTTTTCTTAAAGAGCATATATAAAATTGCAGTCATGGACTGGAGAGATGGCTCAGAGGTTAAGAGCACTGGCTGCTCTTCCAGAGGTCCTGAGTTCAACTCCCAGCAACCACATCATGGCTCACAACCATCTGTAATGAGATCTGGTGCCCTCTTCTGGCCTGCAGCCTCACACGCAGGCAGAACACTGTATCCATAATAAATAAATACATGTTTGTTAAAAACTGTAGTCATTACTGAACATTTTAGCAGTCAAAACAAAACCACATGGGGTTCAAATGGTAACCATTTTTCAACATGGAAACTACTTTCTTTTTTAACCTCTCAACTTCTTTCCTTCCTTTGGACACTTCAATTATTATTTTCAAACTAGTTTTCCTTTCTCTGACTGTCTTTATCCAGTTTCCTTTCTTTCTTTAGCATCTAAAACACATTTTAAAAGCATTTTGTACCTGTTCAGAGATTTGAGTCTGGCCTCTGCAGTCACTCTGACCACATGAGACAACTCTTTTTTTTTTTTTTTTTAAGATTTATTTATTGCTGGGTGTGGTGATGCATGCCTGTAATCCTAGCACTCTGGGAGGCAGAGGCAGGAAGATCTCTGCAAGTTTGAGTCCAGCCTGGTTTACAAAGTGAGTCCAGGGCAGCCAAGGCTACACAGAGCAACCCTGTCTTGAAAAACTACTATATATATAATTTATTTATTTATTAATACAGTATTCTGCCTGCATGTGTGCCTGCATGCCAGAAGAGGGCACCAAATCTCACTATAGATGGTTATGAGCCACCACATGCTTACTGGGAATTGAACTCAGGACCTTTGGAAGAAGAGCTAGTGCTCTTAATCTCTGAACTGTCTCTCCAGCCAAGTCTTAAAGGGCCAGGCCACCTGCCATGACTAGCCTGACAGGGCAGTCCAGCATTCTGTGAGCCATCTGCTAGCTTCTCCAGCCCTCTCTGTTCAGTCCAGCCCTCTGCCTGACTTATACTAGCATGCATTCCCATGGTTTACCAGGGCCCATCGCTGTTTGCCAGCTCATGCCAAGCCTCTCCTGACCTGCTGCACAGGCAATTCCCGTGTCTGTGGCCCAGGGAAGTTTTCCGACCGGCCTCAGTTGAGTGAGCTGCATGTCTCACCGAGCAGCGGGCTTCTCGGAGCAGTAAGCTCTGATCTGGGAAGCAGGTGCCTGCGTAGCCAGAGGGCCTCTGTGACAATGCTCATGTCAGGACTGCAACTAAGCTCTCGGAGCACAGAAAGCAGCACCTGGACACACAATGCACAGAGACATTGCTACTGGACACAGAGGCAGAGATCCCCCTGCTTCTGCCTGGGGAGTGCTGGGATCAAAGGCGTGTGCCATCACCGCCCAGCTAGGATACAGGACCCAGTTCAGCCCCACCCTGAGATGCAACCCTGGCTCTCTCTGGACCACAGGCTCTGTGCTGACCCTGAGGAACCACTTCCCAGGAGATTTCCCCTTGGTGATGTCTGTCTCTTCTTATTCATGGCTGATTCTTCAGCCCTAAGCATCAACTGACCCGGTAAATCAAAGAAGAATTCAAGCCACAGATTGTTGGGGGCAGGGTTGAAACAGGGTTTTTCTGTGGATCCTTGGCTGTCATGGACTCACTCTGTAGATCAGGCTGGCCTCAAACTCACAGAGATCCGCCTGCCTCTGCCTTCCAAGTGCTGGGATTACAGGTGTGCACAGTCACGGCCTGGTCCTAAAGCACAGATTCTCAATTCAAATACATTCCATACAAAGGGTACTGACAGAGGTTTTGATCCCAAACCCACTCGCACCCCCACACTTTATAAATCAGGCCTCTATCTTAAGCACTACTCCCAGCATTATTTCCCAAATCCCCACAACGGCTCATCAACGCTCTTTCCAGTCCAGAGCTTGAAAAATTCTTTCCCTTCCTCCTACAAAACATTCTAAGGCATAAACACCACATGGTCAGATCTGTTACAGCTATGCCTATCCTCTGATAGCAATCTCTATCCTAGCTGGCTTTTGTTGCTGTGATTAAACAAAACAAAACAACAACGAAAAAAGAAAAAAACAGTCGTTAAACACAAGTTGAGGAGGAAAAGCTTAATTCAGGTCCACAGTTAAAAAAAAAAAAAAAAGGCCAAGGGGCTGGAGAGATGGCTTAGTGGTTAGGACCACTGGCTGCTTTTCCAAAGGGCCCAGGTTCGAATCCCAGCAACCACATGGCAGTTCCCACCTGTCTGTGACTCCAGTGCCAGGAGATCTGAACGCCTTGCACAGATATACATGGAGGAAACACAAATGGAAATAAAGTAATTGGAAAAAAAAAAAAAAAAGGCCAAGAAGAAGGTGGATGCAGGAACTGAGCAGAGGCCCTTCAAGAGTTCTGGCCACAGGCTTGTTTCCAGGTTCCAGCCTGGCTAGCTGCCTGATACAGCTTAGGCCCCACCCCCAACCAGGAGCGGCACCATCCGCAGGCTGGGCCCTCCTACATCAATTAGCAATCAAGATAATGCCCTGCAGACATGGCCACGGGTCAATCTGATTAGAGGTGATTGCTCAATTGAGGTTAACAACCAAGATTAGCCACTGTAGGCTCGCAGGCCAGCCAGTCTACTTGGTGAGAAGTCTACTTGGTGAGAACTCCAGACCAGTAAGAGACTTTGTCTCCAAGCAAGGTAGCAGCACTTTTTTTGTTGTTGATTTTTTGTTTTTTGAGACAGGATTTCCTGGTGTAGCACTGGCTGTCCTGGACTCACTTTGTAGACCAGGCTGGCCGAACTCACAGCGATCCACCTGCTTCTCCTTCCCAGAGTGCTGGGATGACAGGCGTGCTCCACTGTGCCAGGCTTGTTAACAGAGCATGTAGGGTCGACTTCTGGGACTGGAGAGATAGTGGCTGAGAACACTGGCTCCTCTTCCAGAGAATCCCGGGGTTCAATTCCCAGTACCCCTATGGTAGCTCATGACTGTTAATTCCAGGTCCAGAGGATCGACACATTCTTCTGGCCCCTCTAGAACACACATGCAGGCAAAACACATACCCAAACACATACCCAAACACATAAAATAAAAACAAAAGGAAAAAAATGGCCAGTATCAAGTGTTTGGGAAATGATAGAGCAATTGAAATTCTTCCCCCTCCTCCCCAGCTCCACCCTTCCCCCCTGCTTTTTCCTGACAGGCTTTCAGGTAGCCCAGGCTGACTAGGGCTCAATATGTAGTCAAGCATGACTTTGAACTTTTGACCTTCCTGCCTGTACCTCCTAAGTGCCAAGATTACACATGTGGCCCACCAGGACTTCAGGCCAAGTATGTTAGGACTTCTGCCAAGTATGTTAGGTCCCCAGCCCCGAAGTTCTTAAATGACTTTGTAACGTGCATTAATTAGTGCGGAACATGATGGCACGTTCCTGTAATCCCAGTGCTAGGGAGATGGAGGCCAGAGATTCAAGTTTAAGGTCACCCTCAGCTACATCCTAGGCTTCCTTCCGCTGCTCTCAAAACCCTAAAACAAAGCAATGAATGTGACGAGTGGGGTGGCTCATCTAGTGAAGATACTAGCCACACATGCCTGGGGATCAGAGTTCCACCACCTGGAGCGCCCCTCCCCAGGGTGGGGAAAAACTGGCTCCCAAGTTGTCCTCTCTTCATCAACAGGCAGGCCTCGGCACCTGCGGCACGGAACACTCACTTTGCAAAACTTCCTTGGGAAGAGGTGCAAACTCACCCTTTGGGCAGCAATTTCATTGAGGCTCATTTTTGTAATAGCATCTCACTGTATAGTCACCTGACCTGGATCTCTCTCTCTCTCCTATGATGTAAGTGCACAAGCGTTTCGCCTGCATGTATCTATGTGAACTGCACCATGTGCATGCCTGACCTAAGGGTACTGAATTCTCTGGAATTAGAGTTAAGGACGGTGATAAGTCACCTCGTGAATACTGGGGATTGAACTCAGGTCCTCTGCCTGATCAGAAAAGTCTTGACTCTTGCCTCGGCCTCCTGAGTGCTGGAATTGCAGGCTTTTTTTTTTTTCCTCAAACTTTCCAATTATATATATTTATTTCTATTTTATGAATATTTGTGTTCTGTCTGTGTGTGTGTGCATGCGCGCGCGTGTGTGTAAGCGTGTCAGATCCCCTGAAACTGGAGTTGCAGGCAGTTGTGAGCTGCCATGTGGGTTTTGGGAACTGAACCTGGGTCCCTTAAGAAAGCAGATGGTGCTCTTAACCACTGAGCCATCTCTGCAGCCCCAGATGTTACTCTCTTAAGTAGACTCTGGCAGCACAAGCAGGAGAACTAGTGATCTAGCCTGATGCACAGTGGCCAGGCTGAATCCCACAAACACTAACACTCAGAAGTCTGAGCTGTGTGACCAAGGTACCCTGGGGAGATGCAGCAAACACCTCTCCACCCCAGAGGGACCATCACATACCAAGTACAGATGCTAGCAGAGTTCAACATGGTGAACCATGGATTTTATTGGGATTACTTACAGGAGCAGAAATAACTCAAAAGACAGCCCACCCCTGCTTGGTGACAGGTCACAAAAGCTGGGAGCATGCAGCACACTACAAAACAGCACACAGCTCAAAAGGTTGGTCTACACCTAGTCCAGGCACCTCGGCTGGCTTCTGCTTCTGCCAAACAGAAGATCTCCGTGTCTTCTTTTCCTGCTTGGCTTGTTTACTCTGGGAAGGACCTAGAATCTGGTCAGTTTCAGGGACTTCGGAAGCTGTCCCTTCAGGACGGAACGTTTCAAGGAAGCAGTTTCTGAAGAATCGGTTACACAACAGAGCTATTAATGAGCGTTCTTGCAGGTGGATTCCATTTATATTCAGAACTTTTAGTGGTTTCAATAAAAAGGCCCCCCATAAACCAAAGGGAGTGGCACTAGTTGGAGGTGTGGCCTTGGCCTTGTTAGAAGTATGTCACCGGGGATAGGCTTTGCAGACCCAATGTTTCTCTCTTCCTGCTGCCTGCTGATCCAGACGCAGGCCTCTCAGCTACCTCTCCAGCAGCATGTCTGCCTGCATGCCCCCATGCTTCCTGCATGACCTGTAAGCCAGCCTGAAAACATTTAACATTTCTTAAATGTTAAATTTAAACATTTTTCTTTATGTTGGGTGGGGGCGGCACACACCTGTAATTCCAGTACTCAGCAGGCAAAGGCAGGTGGATTGGATTTCTGAGTTCAAGGCCAGCCTGGTCTGTAGAGTAAGTTCCAAGACAAATAGCTACGTGGTGAAACCCTGTTGTTTGAAAAACAAACAAATAAAAACCCAGGCAGCACACTTTTAATCCTAGCACTCTTTAGGAGGCAGAAGCCAGCCTGATCTACAAAGGAAGTCCAGGACAGCCAGGACTATTATTGTCTTCAAAAAAATAAAAAAAAAAATAAGTTTTCCTTTATAGGACACCTTGACTGTCTCCTCACAGCAATAAAACAGGCAACACGAATCCACACGAATGGAAGTCATGACTAGCAGAAGAGTTCCCACTGACTGTGGAGAGGAGGAGATGAGGGAGGCACTCAAAAAGAGGCATCTAGAGATGGCCGGCCACTGTTCCTCTACCCTCAGGCTGGTCACCAGGAAGTGTTCCTTGGGCAGGTTGTACATGCTCGCCATAATCCCACTGTTTGAGAGGTGAAGGCAGGAGGTGCAGGTGTTGAAGGACAGTGTTGGCGACAAAACACTCCCTCTCCTACAAAACAGAGCCTGAAGGCAAAACCAATCAACCCCCGCATCTACAGAGGCTGAGGCAAGAAAGACTGAAAATTCAAGCCTGAAAGTAGTGTGCAGACTGAGCAGCTGAACAGCCTGGTGAGATTCTACCTCGAAATAAAGGATGGTGAAAAGAAGCCCGAAGATTCAGCTAGTGAAGATGCAGCTCAGTGGAGATGATGCTCAGTGAAGATGCAGCTCAGCGGCAGAAGAGCTTGCCTCTTACCTCTCTGGCACCAAAACAGAAAGCTTGAACAAATAAGGCGTGATCTGTGCCTTATTTAAATTGACTTCCTCTCTCCTCCTCCGTCTTGCTTTTCGATGCGGGGTTTTCCTATGTTTCCCGTGATGCCTCTGAGTAGCCCAGGCTAGCCTATAACTCACTTCACCAATCAGTCTGGCCTCAACTCTCCCAATCCTCCCGACTCTCCCTCTTAGATGCTGGCATTACGCCACGCCCGGCTAATTTTACAAATTTACAGAAACAGCTTCATCGCGAATCTTTCCAACAAAACCTGGCAGATTGTCCACTAGATGCCTTGAGTCCTTCCTGGCCTGTGCTGCCGCTGGGCTCGCGAGCGTCCCAGTTCTCGTTCCTTCCTCCTCCTTTGGCTGCTTTTCTGGCCAACGCCGGAAGGTTTCGTCATTCGCCGAATTCTCCCGCAGCGTCAGCGAGATGCGGTTTTCTCTGCTCCGCTGGTAGGCGGCGCTGAAGGACCATCGACCTCTGGCTCAGGGTCAGCCCCGGCCCCCGCCCTCCGTTTAATTCTCCGGAATAAAGACTGAATGTGTCTCAGCATCGCCAATATCTCTGCAGAACATTTGTGGTGTGCTCGGGGCTGGTCGTCCAGGGCCACGCTTGGGAAATCTGGATGGAGATCCAGCCCGGCAGCCCGCTCTCCTCTCCGTCAGCTAATTGTTGAGTCGGATGTTTGTTTATCCTGGAGTGAAGGGGAGCCGGGTGCGCGGGGGCGGCTGCCCCCAGGGAAGCCTGCTTCCTGTCCTCCGCTTACTCAGCTGCCCGTCGCCCTCTGAAGCCCTGGAAAGAATTGCAGAGCTGGGAAGGCCCTGCCCAACGGTGCCTTCACCCAACAACAAAACATTTCCTGACCCTCCCTTGTGCTCAGACCTGTTAGAGACTCCGATGGTGATTGCGGGAGCGTTGCATTCTTACGAGACAGCAAAGAGTTATAAAGCGAGAGGTGCTGCGCGCCTTTAATCCCAGCACTCAGGAGGCGGAGGCAGAGGCAGAATTTCTGTGTGAGAGAGCTGGGAACGACCCAGGGTGGCCAGGGGCTTTAGGCTCCTAGAGGGCTGGCCACCTGAGCCAGCCTGAGGGACATCTAAAATAATAGGATGAGCAGACAAGGACTTTGTCTTCTCCACTACCATGAGATTGAATGCCAACTATCCCTTTCGTTTAGTATTCATTAGCTACTCATTAAAAAATATTATATATGTGTGTATATATATATATATATACATACATACATATATTTTTTTTGGTTGAGCCATAGCTACTGTAACGATGTAGCCACGGTTGACCTTACCTCCAAAGGGCTGTGATTACAGGTGTGTGCCATCACACTCCTTCATGCGGCGCTGGTGACTGCCCCCAGGCAGTGATGGGCAGGCACTCTAGCAGCTGAGCTAGACCCTTGCCAGTGTACACATTTACCAAAGCCCCAGGATCAGGCCACATATTACCTTAGGCCACTCATTACCTTAGGCCACTCTGAGGTGACTTAACCTGAGACTTGACGGTGACAAACCTCAAAAAGGAAACGCATGACTTCGGAGTTAGACACTGTCTGTTCACATATTTTCCAAGACTGGGTTTGGAAGATTTTTGTTGTTTTATGTGAGTGGGTGTTTGGCGGCATGTGTCCTTGTGTACCACATTCATGCTTGCTGTCAGTGTGGCTAGAAGAGGGCATCAGAGGCCCTGGAACTGGAGTTACGGAGGGTGGGGAGCCTCTGTGTGGTGCTGGAAATCAGGTCCTCTGGAAGAGCATCGGGTGCTCTTAAGCACCAAGCTATTTCTCTACCCTGGAAGGATGACTCTGTTGGGGTAGCACATGCACTCCTGTGAGAAATGGGATTTCCTTTTCTATTCAAGGTAGTTAATACAACAAAGGCCCCTGTTTCCTCAACCTACCTCTTTCCCTTTACCCAGTTTATTGGCTAATTGTGTGGAGAAGTTGGAGTTCCCACCAATGGGATGAGACAAAGTCACCGCCTCCACCAGGAATAAAAGACAGAAGCCATCCCAGCCATGTGTACCCAGTAGCTGGGTTTGGGTTTGGCACACAGACACACACTTTTGTAGAAATTCATTTTTATGTGCTTGGGTGTTTTGCTTGCATAATGTCTGTGCAGTCCCTGTGGAAACCAGAAGAGGGCATCAGTTCCCCTGAAACTGGAGTTTTAGGCACTTGTGAGCTGTAATACAATCTGAGGATCCATCTTCACACCAACCTGCAAGCACAGCTTCTGCAAAATAATGGTAACAGTAATAAGTCTTGCTGAGTTACTTTTGCTTTGTTCTTGGTTCAACTCCAACATCATTCTTTTCCAACACTCAGGAGGCAGAGGATTGGCACAAATTCAATCCCAGTCTGAGCTACATAGTAAATTCCAGAGCAGCCAGGGATACCTAGTGAGAAAATGCCGATGACAGTCCTTATTTTTACTCGGCGACATTCTGTGCTGAGGCTGGAACCCGGGGCCCTGGGTATGAACGCAAACATTCTGCAGATGCACCCTATCCTCAGCTCCAGGTAATGAGCTCCTACCTTTAATTCTGTGTCCATGTGTGTATCTGTGCCCTTGAAAGCAGCTGCCTCCGGATGCCAGAGCTTTGGGCTCCTTTGGAGCTGGAGTTACATGTAGCAGTTGCCTGACTTGAGTGTTGGGTCCCTCTGCAAGAACCCATTCTTTTTTTTTTTTTTTTTTTTTGGTTTTTCAAGACAGAATTTCTCTGTGTAGCCGTGACTGTTCTGGAACTCCATCTGTAGACCACGCTGGCCTGGAATGCAGAGATCCACACCTGTCTCTGCCTCCTGAGTGCTGGGATTAAAGGCATGTATTTTGAGATGGGGTTTCTGTTTTACCCCTGGCTATCCATCCGGGAACTCCCTCTGTAGACCAGGCTGGCAAAGAATCAGTCTTAACTGATCTCTTCAGCCCACACCACCAGAATCTGCCCTCCTGAAGAACTTTAATAAGAGGCTTCATTTGCTGGAGTCTTTTATTTAGTAATGCTTACTGTGGGCTTAATATGTGGAAGTCATTCCCCTGCACCAACCCCAGGTACATTTAGACACAGTGGTTCCCACTTCACTCCCACGTTCTTTTCTCATGTTTCACCGGAGGCCAGGAGGGAGATAAGAGATCCGTTCACATTCTCCCCTTACAGCACAATACATTCGTGGCTGCCTAACATATCCATAATAGATTCTACTATTGTGGAGAGTCCCCTGCTGCAAGTAATTCATCAGGTACTGTGGATGTGGAGAAAATCTCCCACACTTTACAGGGTTCCAGTGGTTTGAGGATCCCACCGGGAACCGTAGCCATACAGACTTAACGATTCCTCACTCGCTCCTCTCCCAGCGACCCTCTGAGTTGGGTCCTATTCTCCCACTTCACAGATGAAAAGCCTGATAAGCGCAATGTCGAACCGGAAACACGTGCTTCCTTCATGCATTCCACACACGCGGTGCAGGCGCCGGGAAAGCCTGTCTTTCACAATCCATCCTTCCGGAGGGCTCCCAGAGGGATGGAGGTTTGGAGGTTGAGCTCTCTCACGGCCCCGTCTCCCCCGCCAGCACCCAAGGTGCCTTGTGGTTTGCTGTCATCCGCCGATGCCGACCCGGCGGCCACGGCTGTGGTGCAGGGCCCGTCCTCCCTCCACCCGGGACCGAACGCTGGGCGAGACCGACAGCAACCTGTACCGACGCGCCCGGCCCACAGGTTTTCCTCCAGCACTCGGGGAGCGAGCACGTGCCCCGTGTCCCCGCCCACTCTTCCGGGCCGACCAACTGCGAGGCTGGGATTGGGCTGCGGCGGGCCACGCCCCCTCCCCCGCCCAATAGGCTCCATCCCCGGGTACGCTCCCTCCTTCGCGGCCCCGCGTCGCCACCCCAACCCCCACCGCCGTTATCCCGAGGCCGCGGCCGCCCCAGGCGCACCCCCCTCCCCCGACCTCTCATTGGCTGGGGAGGTCCCGCGCGAGCGGGCCGGCGCCCCGAGTGCCCGCCCTCGGGAGCCAGGCCGTGCCTCTCGGAGCTGGCTTTCTCCGGGAGCCCGGAGCGCGCGGCGGCGTGCGCGCCCCCCCAGCCCGTCGGCGGCTTCGCCGGCCGCGGTCGCCTGTGCGCACGCGCGCCGAGCCCGCCCCGTGCCCGCCCGGGCTGTCCTCGCGCTGCGGAGCTGGCGGCGCCGGGATAGCGGCGTCTTCGCGGGCGCGCAC